>NW_017670416.1:439334-444020 GCF_001879085.1 Nicotiana attenuata
AAAAATCACGTGCTCACAGCTGCCCCTCTTTGCTCGGAGACACGAAGGGTTTTCGGGAAAAGATAAAATGAGCAACTATGAGGGATTTTTGCCTGCTTGACACTCCATGAAAAGCACTTTGAAAAGAGTCTGACCGAACCTTGCTTCAGAGGTTGCCTACATATCCTTGGCTATAAAGGAATCAGGTCAGTGTAATTCTGGAAGTTTTGGTAGCTGGGACTACCGGGAAGCTGTGATTTCACTGTTTCTGCTGCTGCTACTGCTTGCCGACCTCCTTATTACACCAAAAAGGAAAATCAAAAGCTAAGCTAGCTAGGCCTATCAATTACGAGTTACAAAATTCTTATCTATAAATCTCTTGAAGCTTGATCTTGAGTCTTAGCTGATTTTTGCTGTGGACTCCGACCTGAATCTTGATGATCGCAAGCTGTAGGTGCTGGTTCTCTCTTCAGCATTGGATCAAGGCGGGACATGCGAAGCTTGTGACTTCAATCATATCATGAGGAGTCTGCATCTTTGTCCGCTTCAGCACTTTGAATACACTTTTTTTGGTTCTTTTTCTTCTTTTCTTTATTCCGGATTAAGGCTCCTTCTTTCGGCCACCTCGAATCCTGTGCCTCGAGGTCAAACCTGCTCAGATGCCAAAACAAACAAACGAACGAAATTTCTCTGCCCCAGTTTTCACTAAGAAAATTTCGTGAGTTATTTGTGACAAAAGTCTAAACTTATTCTCCTTTTTTTCTCTTTTTTTTCGAAAGCAAATAAAAATAAGAATTGTGTCTATCTAGAAAGGAAAAGGTTAGGGAATGGAGCCCTATATCTAAAATGTCAACTCAGGGATTGGAGCCCTAATGTTGGTAAAAAGGGCGACTAGGGAATGGAGGCCCTATGTCTAAAATCTCAACTCAGGGATTGGAGCCCTAATGTTGGTAAAATGCGACTAGGGAATGGAGGCCCTATGTCTAAAAATTCAACTCAGGGATTGGAGCCCTAATGTTGGTAAAAGGCGACTAGGGAATGCCCTATGTCTAAAAACTCAACTCAGGGATTGGAGCCCTAATGTTGGTAAAAGGCGACTAGGGAATGGAGGCCCTATGTCTAAAAACTCAACTATGTCTAAAAACTCAACTCAGGGATTGGAGCCCTAATGTTGGTAAAAGGCGACTAGGGAATCGAGGCCCTATGCCTAAAATCTCAACTCAGGGATTGGAGCCCTAATGTGGAAAGGGACTAGGGAATGGAGGCATCTGCGACTAGGGAATGGAGGCCCTATGTCTAAAATCTCAACTCAGGGATTGGAGCCCTAATGTTGGTAAAAGGCGACTAGGGAATGGAGGCCCTATGTCTAAAAATCCCCTCAACTCTGGGAATGGAGGCCCTATGTCTAAAAACTCAACTCAGGGATTGGAGCCCTAATGTTGGTAAAAGGCGACTAGGGAGTGGAGACCCTATGTCTAAAAACTCAACTCAGGGATTGGAGCCCTAATGTTGGTAAAAGGCGACTAGGGAATGGAGGCCCTATGTGTAAAAACTCAACTCAGGGATTGGAGCCCTAATGTTGGTAAAAAAAAGGCGACTAGGGAATGGAGCCCTATGTCTAAAAACTCAACTCAGGGATTGGAGCCCTAATGTTGGCAAAAGGCGACTAGGGAATGGAGGCCCTATGTCTAAAAACTCAACTCAGGGATTGGAGCCCTAATGTTGGTAAAAAGGCGACTAGGGAATGGAGGCCCTATGTCTAAAAACTCAACTCAGGGATTGGAGCTCTAATGTTGGTAAAAAGGCGGGAGCCCTAATGTTGGTAAAAGGCGACTAGGGAATGGAGGCCCTATGTCTAAAATCTCAACTCAGGGATTGGAGCCCTAATGTTGGTAAAAGGCGACTAGGGAATGGAGGCCCTATGTCTAAAAACTCAACTCAGGGATTGGAGCCCTAATGTTGGTAAAAGGCGACTAGGGAATGGAGGCCCTATGTCTAAAAACTCAACTCAGGGATTGGAGCCCTAATGTTGGTAAAAGGCGACTAGGGAATGGAGGCCCTATGTCTAAAAACTCAACTCAGGGATTGGAGCCCTAATGTTGGTAAAAGGCGACTAGGGAATGGAGGCCCTATGTCTAAAAAGTCAACTCAGGGATTGGAGCCGTAATGTTGATAAAAAAAAGGCGACTAGGGAATGGAGGCCCTATGTCTAAAAACTCAAGCCCTAATGTTGATAAAAAAAAAAAGGCAACTAGGGAATAGAGGCCCTATGTCTAAAAACTCAACTCAGGGATTGGAGCCCTAATGTTGGTGAAAGGCAACTAGGGAATGGAGGCCCTATGTCTAAAAAGCTCAACTCAGGGATTGGAGCCCTAATGTTGGCAAAGGGGACTAGGGAATGGAGGCCCTATGTCTAAAAACTCAACTCCGGGATTGGAGCCCTAATGTTGGTAAAAGGCGACTAGGGAATGGATGCCCTATGTCTAAAACCCAACTCAGGGATTGGAGCCCTAATGTTGGTGAAAAGGCGACTAGGGAATGGAGGCCCTATGTCTAAAAACTCAACTCAGGGATTGAAGCCCTATTGTTGGTAAAATGCGACTAGGGAATGGAGGCCCTATGTCTAAAAATTCAACTCAGGGATTGGAGCCCTAATGTTGGTAAAAGGCGACTAGGGAATGGAGGCCCTATGTCTAAAAACTCAACTCAGGGATTGGAGCCCTAATGTTGGTATAAGGAGACTAGGGAATGGAGGCCCTATGCCTAAAAACTCAACTCAGGGATTGGAGCCCTAATGTTTGTAAAAGGCGACTAGGGAATGGAGGCCCTATGTCTAAAAACTCAACTCATGGATTGGAGCCCTAATGTTGGTGAAAAGGCGACTAGGGAATGGAGGCCCTATGTCTAAAAATCTCAACTCAGGGATTGGAGCCCTAATGTTGGTAAAAGGTGACTAGGGAATGGAGGCCCTATGTCTAAAAATCTCAACTTAGGGGTTGGAGCCCTAATGTTGGCAAAAAGGCGACTAGGGAATAGAGGCCCTATGTCTAAAAATCTCAACTTAGGGATTTGAGCCTTAATATTGGCAAAAGGTGACTAGGGAATGGAGGCCCTATGTCTAAAAATCTCAACTAGGGATTGGAGCCCTATGTTGGCAAAAGCGTAAAATATTGAGGTTGGGAATCCCAAGCTATCATTTTTTTTTTTGAATTTTCTTCTTATCTCTCTTTTTTTCATTTCAATTCATTTTTCAATTCATTTTTTTAAGTAAAAATGCAGGAAAGAATTTGGAGGAAACTACCCTTTTGGATTGATTATTGCTGCAAAGCTGTTTCTAGCACTTGCACACTTCTTTTTCCTTTTTGGTTGCACCCGCTTCTTGCACGGTTGCTTTGGATTGCACCTGTTTCAAAATTTCAAACAAAGAACAATTGTTAGTTTGAAATGGTGGTTGGTTTTGTGGCCTTGATTGTCTCAATCGCTTGATCTCGGCCCAGCATCTTTGATGAAGATCTCAGTTGCAACTGCTTGTTTCCTGGGGACCAACTTCATTTCAGGCCCTAAGAACCTCTGGTTTTTTCCAGATTTTGCCATGACGGTTGGTTGGTGGAACTCAACCTTTTCGACTTTATTTTGCCTTCATAGGCCTTTCCTTTCTGACTTCCTTTTCTTTTTTTTCATTTTTTTCTTTCTTTTTTTTCATTTTTTCTTTTCTTTGGAACATTGGGGAACTTTTGGCTCCTCAAACTTTGCTACAACGGCTAGTCGCGTGGGACTTAACCTCTTCCAACTTTATTTCGCCTTTGTAGGCCTTTCTTTTCTGGTCTTTCTTCCAAACTTCACATTCAAAGCATTTGGGGTACCTTGGCTTTTTTCAACTCTTTGCCGAGACGGTTAGCCACGTGGGACTCAACCTTTTCAACTTCATTTGCCTTTATAGGCGCTCTATTTGATTTTCTCCTTCCAAGAGTTTTAATTTCGAAGCATCGGCCGCCATGGCTAGTCGGGGTCGACTTGATGCCCGTGACGAGGCTGGGTGCCTTTCTGCATATTAGCTCGCGCCAAATGAGAACCCTGTAAATCAGTCTTGCCATCCTTTCTTTGTCTTAGTTTCGGAACAGTGTTAGACCGAAAGGGATTCAAAGAAAACAAACAATGGAACGGAGAATGAGTTTAAAACAAGAAGTGTTCCTTTCGGGGAAAGGAAAGAAGGACTTATCTGGAGTACATGCGGACTTCAATGAACATGACATGCCTTTTGGACTGGATGCCTGATCTGTGTAAACCATCCGACTCTCAGAAATTCATCACAACTTTTGCTTCAAAATTCGAGAAACCTTGCCAGGACTTTGTCGGCGCCGATGGCTGTGAGGATCCTCTTTTCAATTAAGGACGCCCTTTGCGGGTTTTCACGAGCTGACCTCTCTCATTTATCTTCTTACCATCGCCTTATAGTGCTCTTTGCGAGTTTTCACTAACAAGACTCTCATTTCAATTTCTCTGCTTATCGTCGCCTCATGGTGCCCGTGTGGGTTTTCACCAATAAGACTCTCTCATTTTATTTTTCTCATTTTGACTGTATCGGATCCAAGCAGTTGTATTCTCTGATCCTTGAACATTCTCACCGATTGATCGGGAGGACTTGAACAAGGTTTGGGTAAAAAGGATTTGGATTGAATTACAACTTTGGAACCATTCGAGGCCCTA
>NW_017670416.1:444223-447127 GCF_001879085.1 Nicotiana attenuata
AAGGGCTCTCTTGGGGCGAGGATTGTACTGGGGGAACATTTGATTGAGGATTATATGGAGCTTGGTAAGGATGGGCATTTCTGGAAGGTAGAGCTCCATTTTGTGTATAATGTTGTGGCCGCGTGCAAGGTTGCGCGTTCATCACCGCATACCAACAAAACCGGCCACCTGAACAGAACCTGACTAATTTGCTCACACCAACAACCTTTTTAGTTTTGAGACATTTAACATATAGGAAATCGCACGTTGGGATGCAATGCACCTAACAGTTAAACGTTTCTACCATGTGTTTGCACATTTGCATGTTTCATCCCGACCTTAACTAACCTTTTCAGTATGTACCTCTTTTTGCCTCTCTTTAATCACTCTTGATTTTTCATCTCGTTTTGCCGCTATTTTATTTTGGCACTCTCTTTTTTTTTCTTTTTTTTTCCATTTTTGTCACTCTCTTCTTTTCTTCACCTTTTCTTTCTTTTTTCACTCAATTTTTTTTTCAGTTTATTTTTCACTCAATTTATTTTATGGCTGTGATCGAATCCGATGGGGATTGCCTACGTATCATGACCCCGCATGAATCAGATCTTGCGTAATTAGGGAAGATTGGGAATGGAGTAAACTAACTCTTTTTTTTTCTTTTTATAAAACTTAGACCATGAAGCTTTAAGGCAAAAGAAAAATATTTTTGATTTTTTTGATTTTTTTCTTTTGGAATTTTCTAAAAAAATGCTTTAAAAGAAGAAAGGAATTTTTTTTTGGATTTTTTATTTTATTTTTGAAAGAAAGACTTCTAAAAATTCCTTTTCTTTTGATTTGAACTTTGGGAATTTCAAAAGTAAAAAGAAAGTATTTTTTGTTTGAATTATCATTTGTTTTCTCTTTTTCTAAAGAAGAAAGAAAATATTTTTGGATTTTGGAAGTTTCCTCTTAATTTTTGAAAGAGGGACTTTTAAAAAAATATTTTGGATTTCTGAGTTTTTATTTATTTACAAAAGCACTTCTAAAGAAAAGCAAAAATATTTTTGGACTTCAATTTTTCAAAATTTTTATGGACACTTACAAAAGAAAGACAGCTGAAAAGTATATTTTTGGATTCTTGTTTTTGATTTTTTTTTTTTTGGATTTTTTGGGAAAAATACCTCAAAATGAAGGAAACAAGTATTTTGCATTTTGATTTTTATTGATTTTTCTTTTTCGCATGAACGACATTAGAAGGAAGGAAACCATTTTTGAGTTTAAGAACTTCTTTTTTTTTTTTTTTGAATTCTCTAAGGAAAGATTTTTAAAGAAAGAACTAAAAGAAAATATTTTTTGGATTTTTTTTTGAAAATTGGGGTCGGAACCGATGAGGTTTGCCTACGTATCTCACATCCGGTGAGAATCAGACCCGCGTAGTTCCGTCAGTTTTGACAGAACAAGGGAAACATGACACTTGAAAAATTTTGGCTCATTTTGAAATGACTTTTTTTTTCAGAATTTCGACAGAGTTTCAGGTTTTTCAAAATACCTACCTCTCACTTTTTTTTGATTTTCTTCTTTTTTTTTCCTTTTTTTTTGATTTTCTTTCCCTATTCTAAAAGCCGGTCAACATGCAAGCCGAATAAAACAAATGCGCAAGTAGCACGTAAGATGCATCAGGATGGTCTTTTTAATTTGGGTACACCTGTCCTAGACGGACCCAACCCCTGTGTTGAGTCCCCTAAGTCAAATGCACGTGATGCAAACAAATGCTCCTACTAGGGATCCGGCATGAGGCTTTGTTATACTAGGTTCAAAACCCTGGGTGTATTGTTCTAGACCTGGCTTACCCGAGCGGACAACTCGAGCCGGAGGGGGGGGGGCAGCGTACCGGGAATACAGAAGCTTCACCGGCTTTGCAACTTGTCCGAACCTCGTTCTAAAATGGGATAAGACTCTAGATAGAAGAGAAGCCACACGAAGTGCACCCTTCTCCATGATTTAGAAAACTCAGAGAGAGGAAGAGTTTCGTAGCAGTTTATATACAGTTCACAGAATATCAAAGCGGTAAAAGCATTTNAAAGGCGACTAGGGAATGCAGGCCCTATGTTGGCAAAAGGCGACTAGGGAATGGAGGCCCTATGTCTAAAAATTCAACTCAGGGATTGGAGCCCTAATGTTGGTAAAATGCGACTAGGGAATGGAGGCCCTATGTCTAAAAATCTCAACTCAGGGATTGGAGCCCTAATGTTGGCAAAAAGGCGACTAGGGAATAGAGGCCCTATGTCTAAAAATCTCAACTTAGGGATTTGAGCCTTGATATTGGCAAAAGGTGACTGGGAATGGAGATCCCATGTCTAAAAATCTCAACTAGGGATTGGAGCTCTATGTTGGCAAAAGCGTAAAAGATTGAGGTTGGGAATCCCAAGCTATCATTTTTTTTGAATTTTCTTCTTATCTCTCTTTTTTTCATTTCAATTCATTTTTCGATTCATTTTTCTAAGTAAAAATGCAGGAAAGAATTTGGAGGAAACTTCCCTTTTGGATTGATTATTGCTGCAAAGCTGTTTCTAGCACTTGCACACTTCTTTTTCCTTTTTGGTTACACCTTCTTCTTGCACGGTTGCTTTGGATTGCACCTGTTTCAAAATTTCAAACAAAGAACAATTGTTAGTTTGAAATGGTGGTTGGTTTTGTGGCCTTGATTGTCTCAATCGCTTGATCTCGGCCCAGCATCTTTGATGAAGATCTCAGTTGCAACTGCTTGTTTCCTGGGGACCAATTTTATTTCAGGCCCTAAGAACCTCTGGTTTTTTCCAGATTTTGCCATGACGGTTGGTTGGTGGAACTCAACCTTTTCGACTTTATTTTGCCTTCATAGGCCTTTCCTTCTGACTTCCTTTCTTTTTTTCATTTTTTCTTCTTTTTTTTCATTTTTCTTTCTTTGGA
>NW_017670416.1:448627-466449 GCF_001879085.1 Nicotiana attenuata
TAAAATAATGCGCCTAAAGCAACTTACGCACTTTTAACTTTGCGAGGGCCATGGAAAATTCAACTAATGGCACACCTCGATTTCTAGAGAGTTAAAATCAATTAAGTGAGGGTCATGAGTTTTGGGATTTTATTTGGCATGGCACGCCTCAATTTCTTTCAAAGGGATTATTCGAAGTTGTTATAATCGGGTTAACTAAAATGGCAAATAATTAACAAAAATCTATTTTCTTGGGATTTTATAGGAGTATTTCGTATAGGGCAAAAATCATGTGCTTGCATAACCCAAGGACCCTTTGCTTTTCTGGCATAACCCGATGAACTTTCCCAGCATAACCCGTGGACCTCCCCGGCATAGCCCGAGGACCTTTTTTCTTTTTCGGCATAACCCGATGACCTTTCCCGGCATAACCTGTGGACCTCCCCGGCATAACCCGAGGACCTTTTTTCTTTTCCGGCATAACCTGATGAACTTTCCCGGCATAACCCGTGGACCTCCTCGGCATAACCCGAAGACTTTTTTTTCTTTCCCGGCATAACCCGTGGACCTTCCCGGCATAATCCGAGGACTTTTTTTTTTCTTTTCCGCCATAACCCGATGAACTTTCCCGGCATAACCCGTGGACCTCCCCGGCATAACCCGTGGACTTTTTTTTCTTTTCCGGCATGACCCGATGAACTTTCCCGGCATAACCCGTGGACCTCCCCGGCATAACCCGAGGACTTTTTTTTTCTTTTCCGGCATAACCCGATGACTTTGCCGGCATAACCTGTGGACCCCCCGGTATAACCCGAGGACCTTTTCCTTTCTGGCATAACCCGATCATTTTTCCAGCATAACCTGGTAACCTTTCCAACATAGGGTCTCCACTCCCTAGTTGCCTTCATTTTAGATATAGGGTTGATCTGTTTTCCCCAAGGATACACAATCCTAACTTTTATTGCTTTCAACAAAAAAAATTGTTTAGAATTCTGTTACAATAACTCATTAAATTTTCCTAGTGAAAACTGGGGCAGAAAAATTTCGTTCGTTTGTTTGTTTTGGTGTCTGAGCAGGTTTTACCTCGATGCACAAGGTTCGAGACGACCAAAAGAATGAATCTCAATCCACAATAAAGAAAAGAAGAAAAAGAACAGAAAGAAGTGAATTCAAAGTGCAGAAGCGAAAAAAGATGCGGACTACTCAAAATTTGATTGAAGTCACAAGCCTCGCATGTCCCACCTTGATCCAAAAGGTTGAAGAAGAGTGAACTAGCGTTTGCAGCTAACGAGCATCAAGATTCAGATAAGAGTCTACAAGAAGAACTAGCCAAGACTCAAGATCAAGCTTAGAAGGTTTATAGATAGGAATCTTGTAACTCGTAGTTGATAGACTTAGCTAGTTTAGCTTTTTACTTTTCATTTTGGTGTAATAAGGAGCTCAGCATGCAGTAGCAGCAACAACAACAGTGAAATCACATCTTCCCGGTAGTCCCAGCTACCAAAACTTTCAGAACTACACTGACCTGATTCCTTTATAGCCAAGGATATGTAGGCAACCTCCAAAGCAAGGTTCGGTCAGATTTTTCAAAAGATGCTTCTCATGGAGTTTCCAAACGGGCAAAAATCGCTCGTAATTGCTCATTTTATCTTTGCCCGAAAACCCTTCGTGTTTTCGAGCAAAGAGGGCCAGCTGTGAGCACGTGATTTTTGCCCTATATGAATTGCTCCTATAAAATCAAAGAAAATAGATTTTTTCCAATTATTTGCCATTTTATAGGATTTTTAATTAATTGTTTGCATTTTGTGCATGTTTAAGTTTTATTTAAATCATGAAAAAAATACCAAAATATCATGCATTGCATTTAGGATTTGTTTTTACATTTTTAGAATTAATCATTAATTATTTGCTTTATAAAAATTTAAAAATCACAAAATAGCTCATTTTACATTTTTGTCTTTTAATTTTAGTTTATTGATTTTCCTCTACTAATTTAAAATTAAGTAATGTTTACAATTTTTATAATTAATTAATTAGTTTAATTTTACAATTTAGATAATTTAGGATTTTAATTTTTAAAATTTTTAATTAAAGAAAAAGAAAAGTAAAGGGAATAAGGATTTAATTGCAATGGGGTTTTATGTTAAGCAATTGAGCCATCTAAAAGCCAAAACCAGTCCAAATAACTACCCAACCCCACCTGACCCGCCTAGCCCATAAACGAATCCCCACCCTTCCTTTAAAATCCCTGTTATCCTAGACCTAGGAGGAGATAGATCATTAGACCCCTGGACAAGAGAGAAGGAACGGCGCACCCTAAGTCGTCTTCTTCAGCTTCGTTTGCGAAAAACACCAACTAGCCGTGATACCCTCTCCTTGATTCTCTCATCTCGCTTTCATCCTCTTCATCTCCACATCAACACACACGAAACAACTGAGGAATGATTTTCTGTTACTTCTTTGAATTTTACAAAATAGATCTGAGAAGGAAATGAGCTTCCAAAATTCGGTTTTTGTAAAAGAAATTGCTACTGTTTCTGCTGGACTGTGTTACTTCCTAGATTGCTGGGTGTCGTTCCTCAATTATTCGGCAATTGTGGCNCGGCATAACCCGTGGACTTTTTTTTTCTTTTCCGGCATAACCCGATGACTTTTCCGGCATAACCCGTGGACCCCCCGGCATAACCCGAGGACCTTTTCCTTTCCGGCATAACCCGATCATTTTTCCAGCATAACCTGGTAACCTTTCCAACATAGGGTCTCCACTCCCTAGTTGCCTTCATTTTAGATATAGGGTTAATCTGTTTTCCCCAAGGATACACAATCCTGACGTTTGTTTGTTTTGGTGTCTGAGCAGGTTTTACCTCGATGCACAAGGTTCGAGACGACCAAAAGAATGTATCTCAATCCAGAATAAAGAAAAGAAGAAAAAGAACAAAAAGAAGTGAATTCAAAGTGCAGAAGCGAAAAAAGATGCGGACTACTCAAAATTTGATTGAAGTCACAAGCCTCGCATGTCCCACCTTGATCCAAAAGGTTGAAGAAGAGTGAACTAGCGTTTGCAGCTAACGAGCATCAAGATTCAGATAAGAGTCTACAAGAAGAACTAGCCAAGACTCAAGATCAAGCTTAGAAGGTTTATAGATAGGAATCTTGTAACTCGTAGTTGATAGACTTAGCTAGTTNTGGAGTGTTTTAATTGTATTTTAAATTTGCAAACATACTGTTGGACATAAAGACACTATGGTTTTAACATTGCTATATTTTGAGTATGATGATTCCATTCATTATTCCCTAAATGATGTCTCTTGCGCCAAATGAAATTCCACGCCAATTTGAGTATTCTGCAAAATTGCCAACCATTTCAAATGGTGAAGCTAAGAAGCAGGGAGTTGGTTAGCTTTGCATCTTCCTCTGTTTTCTCTGTGACGCATGTGTTTGGATCCGATTTTTACTATAAAATTTTTGGCATCTCGAATTTTTGGGTAGTGCTTTATTGGCCCTTGTAATGGGACAGATTGCGTTTGTTTATTTCCGTTTTCGTTTGGTTTGATGCCTTAAATCTGATATAGCTCATTTTTGGTAAAGAACTTAATTTAGCTGCTCCAAAATATTAGTTCTTGCTATTGAAGGGTGTTTTCCACAATATTATATTTTTCATAATCCATGGCCCTCAAAGACTAAATCAAGAAATCATTTTTTTTAGGGAAATTCGAAGCGTGACATGCCAAATAAAATCCCAAAACCCATGGCCCTCATTTAATTAATTTTAACCCTTTAGAAATCGAGGAGTGCCATTAGTTGAATTTTCCATGGCCCTCGCAAACTTGAAAGTGCTTAGTTGCTTTAGGCGCGCTAAAAAATTACTTTCCTAAACTCGGGTTTGCATTTCATGTGACCCAAATCCAAAGCTCAACAACGTTAAATAAAATGCGTCGCGGACCGCGGGTGCATTTCATGTGGCGTGGTTCAACAATGTGTTTTAGATAACGTTGAATCTTCCCTAAAATAATTAAAAAGCGGTTTAATAAGTTAAAATGTACTATAGGCTAAAACATGTATTAAAATTAGATAATCGGCCAATTATGATAGTTTAAGCGACCGTGCTAGAACCACGGAATCCGGGGGTGCCTAACACCTTCCCTCGGGTTAACAGAATTCCTTATTCAGAATTTTTGGTTCGCAGACTTCAAAAGGAAAGTCGAGTTTTCCTCGATTTGGGATTTTAAAATAAACCGGTGACTTGGGACACTAGAAAACAAACCATCCCAAGTGGCGACTCTGAATAAAAATGAATAAATAATCCCATTTCGAATAATGTCACTTAAAGTGGAAAAACTCCCTTGTATTACCTTCGGGTGGTATAAAAGGAGGTGTGACATCTGGTGTAGGAAGTGCGGACCGCGAAGGTATTATGCGTCCGCGGTGGAAATTACGCGGGCCGCAGAAGAGAGAATGTGGCTGCGGTAGATTTTATACGGACAGCGGAAGGTGTGGCTCAGGGTCGGCGGCCGCAGCAGAATTATGAGGACTGCAGTGAGGAGTGTGCGACCGCGATGGATTTATGCGGGCCGCATAGTGAAGGTTCAGAGAACACTATATAAGCGAGGTTTAGGGTTTCTTTTCACATCTTGGACTTTGGGAGCTCGGTTTGAGGTGACTTTTCGGGAGTTTTTTAAGGAAATCATCTGGGTAAGTAACACTAACTCGGTTTTGGCTAATAATCATGAATATATCATTGAATTCATCATTTTGATTACTGATTTGGGATGAAATTTGGGGAAAATTGGTGGAGTTTCATAAAATGAACTTTTGGGAATTGGAAGCCGATTCGAGGTCGGATTTGAGTGAAATTAGTATGGTTAGTCATATAACCGAATAGGTTGTCGGATTTTGAGACGTGGGCCCGGGGCCCGACTTTTGAGTTGACTTTTTGACTTTTGACCTAAAGCATAGCATTTTCTTATGGAATTGACTCCTTTAGCTCGTGTTGATTGTGTCGAATTGTTTATGGTTAGATTTGAGGCATTTGGAGGCTGGTTCGAGAGACAAGAGCATCGCAGAGTAGAGATTTGACTGGTTTGAGGTAAGTAACGATTGTAAATCTAATCTTGAGGGTATGAAACTCCGGATTTCGTATCGTTTTACTATTTTGAGGTGATGTGCATGCTAGGTGACAGGCGCGTGGGGGTGCACCATTGGGGATTGTGACTTAATCCGTCCCGTAGCAACTATAAAGTTGAAACTATATGATACTTAGGTGTTTTATAAAAAGGGTTTCTGTAAATTGGGCTGAATGCCATATTTAGGCCTTATGCCAGAGCTATTTGGACCCTTAGGGGCCTTTTCTTACTATCCTCTCACTGTTTTTGATTGAAAATCTATACTCAGTCTTGTTACACTTATTGATTTTGTAACTAAGTCTTTATTACTCTGTTTTTGATGCATATAAAATATTGTTTTGGGTTGAGTCCCCTGTTTTTACTGAGAGCTCAAATGGCTTGAGAGGTTTATGACTAAGTGGGCCGAGGGGCCTGTTTTGTGAGGATATTTATGGGATCGGGCTGCACGCCGCAGCATGTTGTCACTGATTCATGATTGAGTGAGGCCGAGTGCCTGATTGATTTATGCCACGAGGTGGCTTGTCATAGCGCTTGGGGTGAAGGAGCCTCTCCGGAGTCTGCACACCCCTAGTGAGCGGGGGTACCCTAAGTGTGAGTGATATGAGATATGCCCGAGGCGCTGAATACGAGTGACTGAGATATTGCTCTAGGGGCTATACATGAGCGATGTTTTGCTTGAGGGACCGTTTATGATTTCTTTATTTTTGCTTACTGTTGTACTGAGCCTCTGTTGAGAACTGTTGAAAATATCTTCAAATGATTTTACTGAAACTGGGCTTAAAGGAAACGATTTAATTCAAACTCTGCTTTTAAAAGCCTGTTGTATTTTTACTGAGATTTCATGATATGAACTTATATGCTTTATTGCTCGTCACTGCTTCTCAGCCTTTATTTACTTTGGTTACTTATTGAGTTGGCGTACTCACGTTACTCCCTGCACCTTGTGTGCAGATCCAAGCGTATCAGGACCCGGTAGCGGCTGTTGACTAGTCTAGCAGTAGATTCTCCTTGGAGTTGGCAAGGTAGCTGCTGGCGATCGCAGCCCTATTATTCTCCTTCCTATAGTTTATTTTGTAGTTGCATTTCCAGACTATGTTAGTCTCAGTATCTTCGGACAAATTTTTAGTAGACGCTCATGACCAGTGACACCCCGATGTCGGGCTTTTTTTCTCGTATTTTCATTATTCAGATTTTCTTTATTAAGTTTTATTATTAAATACCTTGAAGTCTTCTTTAAATTGAAACATTGGGTTGTTTTTGGTAAAGAGTAGGCTTGCCTAGTACTACGATAGGCGCCATCACGACATGGTAGTTTGGGTCGTGACAAGTTGGTATCAGAGCCTAGGTTACATAGGTCTCACAAGTTGGTATCCCAGGCCGGGGGAGGAACTCAGACTCCCACTTCTCTTACACCCGAGCAGGGGCTTCAGACACCGGGGGCACCACCGGCCCAGTCGGTTGCACGTGCTAAGGATTATGTAGTACCAGTCATGCCTGATGATGAGTAGCGTAGATTGGAGAGGTTTGATAGACCTAGCCTCTGACTTTCAGTGGTACATAAGGCGAGGATGCCCAGGGTTTCTTGGACAAGTGTCAGAGGATTGTTCGTACAACAGGTATTCTGGAGACCAGTGGGGTCTTGTTCCCTACTTTTTAGTTCTCGGGAACTGCCTTTACTTGGTGGGAGGCTTATGAGAGACGTAGGCCTGTTGGTGCGGTGCCCCTTACCTGGAAGCAGTTCCCTATTCTCTTTCTGGAGAAGTATGTGCCGCAGTCCCGCAGAGAGGAGCTGCACAGGCAATTCGAGCAGTTGCATCAGGATGATATGACTATGACGCAGTATGAGATGAGGTTCTCTGAGTTAGCCTGTCATGCTATCTGGTTGGTTCCCACAGACAGGGAGAGGATCAAGAGGTTCGTTGATGGCCTCACTATCAACTACGGATTCTTATGACTAGAGAGCGGGTGTCTGGTGCTTCGTTTGAGGAGGTTGTTGACATTGCTCGGGACATAGATTCGATTCGTCGCCAGGAGCGAGTGGAGAGGGAGGCAAAGAGGTCTCGTGGATCCGGTAATTTTGGTGGTGCTCCTCATGGGTGTCAGTTTCAGCACGGCAGAGGCCGTCCATTCAGACGTGCTCAGTCAGCTCGCCCAGTTCACCGTGGAGCATCATCGGGCCATGGTTCTCACAGTTCTCATCAGGGCCATTCATCACTTAGTGCCCTCCCAGCCCAGAGTTCGTCCCGTGCTCCATCAGTTCAGGGCTCCTCCATGCCAGGTTCTTCTACCAGTCATCCTAGTGCTAGGGGTTCCCTTCAGTCCCTGTCACCAGCACTAGGGGTTTGTTATGAGTGTGGGGAGTTGGGGCATATGTGGAGGCAGTGTCCTTGTCATCATGGGGGTCCGCCTCAGTAGAGGAGTCAACCATCGACTTCAGCACCAATTACTTCACCACCCGCCCAATCAGTAAGGGTTGGAGGACAGTCAACTAGGGGTTGCCCTAGAGGGAGAGGTCGATCAGGTGGTGGTCAGGCCCATTTCTATGCACTCCCAGCCATACCAGATACTATTGCTTCAGATGTTGTGATCACATGTATTGTTTCAGTTTGCCACAGGGATGCCTCTGTATTATTTGATCCTGGTTCCACTTTTTCATATGTGTCGTCATATTTTGCTCATTATTTGGATGCGCCCCACGAGTCTCTTGTTTCATCTGTTCGTGTATCTACTCCGGTGGGCGATACTATTGTTGTAGACCGCGTATATCGCTCTTGTGTGGTGACTATTGGGGGTTTGGAGACCCGAGTGGACCTTTTGCTGCTTAGTATGGTTGATTTTGATGTGATATTGAGCAGGGATTGGTTGTCTCCATGTCGTGCTATTCTGGACTGTCACACTAAGACAGTGACGTTGGCTATGCCGGGGGTTCCATGGATAGAGTGGCGAGGTTCGTCGAATTATGTTCCCAGTAGAGATCACCCTCCCGGTCAACGTGTCCGATACAGTTCAAAACACAAAGTTTCATGTCATCGAAGGTGACATGAGATACAATGCACTGCTTGGAAGGCCATGGATACACATGAGGGCAGTAGCATCAACTCTTCATTAGAAGATAAAGTTTTCGACGGAAGACTGTATAAAACAGTATATGGAGAACACCATGCGGCGAAGGAGATGTTCGCAGTCCATGAGGAGGCACCAACCTCGATACCCTCCACCTCGGAGGAGCCAGAGGACAAACAGACCCCCAAGAATGACGAAGAAGACTTCCTCGCCCCCTGAACCTTCATTACCCCTGAAGAATCAGATGCAACAAAATCAACAGTTGAAGAGCTGGAACAAGCCGCATTGATCGAGCATCTCCCAGATAGGAAGGTATACCTGGGAACGGGATTAACCCCCGAACTCAGGAGGAAATTCATTCAATTCCTTATTAATAACATCGATTGACTTGCATGGTCCCATTTAGATATGACAGGGATCCCGCCGGAAATAACTACCCATAGACTAAGTGTCGACCCCAGGTTCAAACTGGTGAAGCAAAAAAGAAGACCTCAATTCGAGGTAAAACACGCGTTCATCAAGGATGAGGTAACAAAACTCCTCAAACTAGGATCTATTAGGGAAGTAAAATATCCAGAATGGTTGGCCAATGTGGTGGTAGTTCCCAAAAAAGGGAATAAGTTAAGAATGTGCGTAGATTATAAAGACTTGAATAGAGCGTGCCCCAAAGATTCATTCCCGTTGCCCAACATCGACCCTAATTTCCAAAAAAAAATCCCAATTGTGTCGAACATGCTTGATCGATACTACGGCCGGCCACGAGATCCTCACCTTTCTCGATGCCTACTCGGGGTATAATCAAATTCAGATGAACCCCGAGGATAGGGAAAAAACTTCGTTCATCATGAAGTACAGTACGTACTGCTACAATATGATGCCCTTCGGGCTAAAAAATGCGGGAGCCACATACCAACGCCTAGTCAATAAGATGTTCGAAAACCAAATAGGAAATTCCATGGAAGTTTACATTGATGATATGTTAGTTGGGTCCCTGCGCGCAGAGGACCATTTAAATCATTTGCAGGGGACATTCGACATCCTCAAAGCTACAACATGAAACTCAATCCCGAAAAATGTGCCTTCGAAGTAGGTTCGGGCAAATTCTTAGGCTTCATGGTGTCAAAAGGGGGATTGAGATCAATCGCGATAGAATCAAAGCCATCGAAGAGATCACGATGGTAAACAATGTGAAGGCCGTGCAACGACTAACTATGCGAATAACAGCTTTAGGCCGATTCATCTTAAGGTCGTCTGACATGAGTCATCATTTCTTCTCCCTTCTCAAAAAGAAAACAGCTTCGAGTGGACTCTGGAATGTCAACGTGCTTTAGAGGAGTTAAAGCGATATCGGACGAACCCACCTTTACTCCATACCCCAAAGGAGGATGAAATGCTGTATTTGTACCTGGCTATGTCCGAGGTAGCGGTAAGTGGTGTGCAGGTTCGAGAAGAGCAAGGTACGCAATTCCCTGTCTATTATGTAAGTCGAACCCTAGGAGATGCCGAAACCAGGTATCCGCACCTAGAAAAGTTAGCTCTTGCATTGATAAGCGCATCTCGAAAATTAAAGCCTTATTTCCAATGCCATCGTATTTGTGTTTTAACAACATATCCTCACCGAAGCATCTTGCATAAGCCCGAATTGTCAGGCCGTCTGGCCAAATGGGCGATCGAACTCGGGGGGCACGATATCGAATACCAACCCCGAACGGCTATCAAGTCCCAAATTCTGGCAGATTTTGTGGCCGACTTCACACCTACCCTCGTGCCCGAGGTAGAGAAAGAGCTTCTACTTAAAACGGGCACATCTTCGGGGGTATGGACCTTGTTCACCAACGGCGCCTCGAACGTGAAAGGGTCCGGACTCGGTATAGTCCTGAAGCCACCTACGGGCGGCATGATTAGGCAATCTATAAAAACTGCAAAATTGACTAACAACGAAGCCGAGTATGAGGCTATGATTGTAGGTCTAGAATTGGCCAAAGTCCTAGGAGCAGAAGTTAACGAAGCAAAATGTGATTCCCTTCTGGTAGTAAATTAGGTAAATGCTAGCTTCGAGGTCCGAGAAGACAGGATGCAAAGATACCTAGACAAAATTCAAGTCGCATCGCACCGCTTCAAAGAATGGACTCTGGTCCACATACCTCGAGAACAGAATAGCGAGGCCGATGCCCTTGCAAACCTGGGATCATCCTTCGAGGAAGATGACATACTTCCCAAGGCTGTTGTTCAGCTATCCAAATCAGTGATCGAGGAAGGCCATGCCGAGATCAACTCCACTAGCCTGACATGGGATTGGAGAAACAAATATATCGATTATTTGGAAAGTGGGAAGCTACCCGCGGACCCAAAAGAGTCGAGGGCTCTACGAACTAAAGCAGCTCGATTCTCGCTCGACGAAAATAGAACCCTGTACATGAGAACCTTTGATGGACCCCTAGCAGTGTGTCTGGGGACGGGGGACACGGATTACGTGCTCTGAGAAATCCACGAGGGTACCTGCGGAAATCACTCGGGTGCCGATTCCTTAGTCCGAAAGGTGATCAAAGCAGGTTACTATTAGGACAGCATGGAGAAAGACCCCAAAGAATTCGTCTGAAAGTGCAACAAATGCCAGAGATTCGCCGATGATTCACCAACCCGGTGAACACCTACATTCAGTCTTGTCACCATGGCCGTTCATGAAGTGGGGGATGGACAACGTCGGACCCCTACCAACGGTACCAAGTAAACCTAGATTTATCTTATTTATGACAGACTATTTCTCAAAATGGGTGAAAGCGCATGCCTTTGAGAAGATAAGAGAAAAAGAAGTCATTAACTTCATCTGGGACCATATCATGTGCCGATACGGGATCCCTTCCGAGATAACATGTGATAACAGAAAGTAGTTCATCGGAAGCAAAGTAATACAGTTCCTCGAGGACCACAAAATCGAAAGAATCCTGTCGACACCCTACCACCCATGTGCAAACGATCAGGCCGAGTCCACAAACAAGACCATCATTTAAAAATTAAAAAAGAAGTTAGAAAGTGCAAAGGGAAAACGGAGAGAAATATTACTCGAAGTGCTGTGGGCATATCGAACAACTCCAAAATCAAGCACGGGAGAAATGCTTTTTCTCTCTGGTATATGGTGCCGAGGCTTTGATACCGGTCGAGGTCGGAGAACCAAGCTCCAGGGTCCGACACGCCACCGAAAGCTCAAACAACGAAGCCATGACTGCTGCCCTTGAGCTATTGGATGAAAAGCGAGAAGCTTCACTGGTCTGAATGGCCACCCAAAAACAAAGGATCGAAAGGTACTATAACAGGAGAACAAATCTTTGACATTTCGGAGTCGGGGACTTGGTCCTAAGGAAAGTCACCCTGAACACTCAAAAACCTAATGAAGGAAGCTAGGCCAGAACTAGGAAGGACCGTACCACGTCCTCGGAGTAATCGGCAAAGGGTCCTACAATCTCGGAACCATGGAAGGCGAACAACTTCCAAGCAATTGGAACGTATCAATGCTCAAACGCTACTACTGCTAAGGAGTCCGATAGAAGACGCCGAAGCGTCCCCCGACTCGAAGACCTTGGGTTTTGAAGCATGCATTGCACTCTTTTCCTTCGATCGGATTTTATCCCAAGAAGGGTTTTACCGGCAAGGTTTTTAATGAGGAAACATCTATATGCTACCAAAGGAGAACTTAACAAGCATTCAAGGCTTCTCTTCAATCAACCTCGAATACTGGGGGGCATCCCCCGGGAGATCACTCCCTCAAAGGAGCCAAGATGAGCCAAAAAGGGTCTCAATAGGAAAAAGATGTATCGGGCCAAACGGTCGAATGAACCGTGTCCGCATAGAATAATTGAGCCCTTGAAAACGAAAACATGTATACTTGTGCCAAGTAATCAAGGAATATTTTTCCATCAAAAGACTTTGCGCTTCAAAGAAATCTGCTATTTTTTCAAGAAACAGCTCCAGAGCCAGAAATTTCCCGAACACTCGGGGACTAACATCAAAAGCTCGAAGCCGTAAGACCTCCAGGCCGGAAACTCCGAGTTCGTAAGACCTCGATGAGGCAACATCAAAATATACAAGGAACGGCTCCAGAGCCAAAAACCCTCGACGTCTCGGGGACTGTCACCGACGGTCACCCCATCAAGGTATCAAGAATCCGAGGCTATAAGACCCCATGCGGGCGACCTCGAGCCCAAAAGGCCTCCACGTGGCAATACCAAAATCTTGTAAGACCTCAAGCCAGGCATAAATAATACTTGTACCAAGTAATTTATCTGTAAGACCTCAAGACCATGCATGAATCATACGTGTACCAAGTAACCCATCCGTAAGACCTCAAGTAAGGCATGTTCAAATTAATAAGACCTTACAAAAGGCATAATCCTGATCTTAAAGCTAAGGCTATATATTCGAACTTTCAAGACCCCTAAAAAGGCATACCCTCAATATAGACGCCGGTGCTACTTCAATCGGGGACTAAAAGGCTATGGCCAAATTCAATGACTACAGTCACAAGGCTGTACCAACCGAACTAACGCAACTCGGGGACGCCCGACCATCTCTATAAAATCACAGGCCTTCAAATTACTTCAAAAATACTTCGAAAAGAACCGGTTAACTAGGCTACCCTCGGCATAAGCAAAAGAGCTCTGATCACATCAACTCCAAACAATAAAAAGGCTTCAAAACAATTCAGCCATCGAGCGAAACCTCCCGAGGTGCTCGCCCATCGTTACATAACGGCTCGCAATCGAGGTTCTTATCGAACCGTTGAAGAGTCGGACGAACACAAAAACTTCAACAAGGGAAAAATAAAGCCTACGTTAGAGGTCGTACCGACCCAACGCGTAAGAGCCACTGTCACCAGCTTAAATCAAAAGGTCGTACTGACCCAACGCGTAAGAGCCACTACCGCCAGTTTAAATCAAAAGGTCATACCGACCCAATGCATAAGATCCCAGACGCCAGCCTACATTAGAGGTCGTACCGACCCAACAAGTAAGAGCCTAAGCGCCAGCCTATATTAGAGGTTGTACCGACCCAACGCGTAATAGCTTAAGGGCCGGTCTAAAAGAGCCTCAGGGCCGATGAGAGGTCGCACCGACCAAATACGCAAAAGCTCAAAAGCCTGCTCAAATAGCCTCATGGACGATACAGTAGACCTAAAGGTCGATAAACTCGAGTCAAAACGTGACTCGGGGATTAAGCCCCAAACAATCAACTCTCGGCCATTACAAACCGCTCAGCAGTAGCAGGAACCCAAGGGTTTAAATTTGAGGTCCAAAATTTCGGATCAATTGTCAAACAAGCGTCACAGTTTATTCCTAAAAAAGTAAAGGAAAAGCGAGAAATGATGAAAAACGAAAAACCTTTACATATATGTTAAAAGGTTCACAAGGGTGCATTTACAAGGCTTATGACTGAAGCCCTTACAAGGGCAAAAAGCAAATAAAACCCTAATCTACCACCGGGGCTAGACCTTCGATGTCTCCCTCGGAAATTGTGCTTTCAATAGCACCGGCCATGACCCCGGGGTTTTCAACGGCCTCTTCCCCTTCGAGGATCTCGCCTCCATCATCATCATTTCCCGAGCCACTGCTTGACTCGCCTTCGAAAGAAAGCATGGCCGCAACCTCCTCTTCTAGGGTCTTCACCCTCTCGATCTCGGCGGGCAAATTGATGCCCCCCGCATATATATCCTCGAGAGCCCGTCTCCGAGATTTTAATCAGGCATGCTCCACAGCTCGGGTCAGTCGCAGATCGGCCTATTTGGACACCTTCCTGGCCCGAGCGTTTGCAGTAGCGGCATCCTCTTTATGCAAAGACACAAACACCTCGGCTTCATGTAAGGCCCCGTGAAAACTTCTACTCAAAACCCGAAAGCTCGTAGCGCCAAATTAGGAATATGTGTTAGAAATTTGCAGCGGTTCGGACCCTTTAGACTAGTCTATGCATTAAAAAGTCAAGGAATAATGTTTTCAAGAAAAATGCGATTCTGCGGTCCAGTATGCGGTCGCATAACAACTATGCGGACCGCATAGTCGCCGCAGAGTCAAGCAGTGTGATGGTTAATTTTGAGGTCAACTATGCGGCCAATTATGCGATCGCATAATCGATATGCGGGCCGCATAGTCGTCGCATAATTCCCTTGGAATTTTTGCGAGGAGCAGTTCTGCAGTGCATTATGCGACCGCAGAACAGGTATGCGGACTGCATTCTTGTCGCATACCCAGGCAGTTTGTTCGGGTTTTTGGGAACATTTTTGAGGTCCATTCTGCGGGCCGCATGTCAACTTTGCGATCGCATATGCGAGCGCAGATCTGTGTCGGGGCTCCAGATTTCTAAATTTTAAACCCGACCCCCTATCGTTATATCTTGTGCAATAGCTCATTTTGAGCCTCTTTCCTGGTGCTTTTAGAGTGAGAAATAGGGTCTAAGAGAGGGGAAGTGCTTTTCATAAAAAATTGCTCCACAAATCCTTGTTAAAACATTGAAGATAATCAAGTGAGGCACCTAAACCTTCATCCCAGGAGGTAAGACTTCATCACCTCAGCTCTTAATTTTAAACATAGCTATAAGGGGTCATTAGTGAGGTAATTCATGGGGATAAGGGTGACTACATTGCATGCATGTGTTCTTAGAAGATATGTGGAAATCATAAATAGAGATGCATGGGGAAAGGGCTAGTGTAATCTTGCATAAAAGGATCATAAGACCTTAATGAACACTCAATGCTTGATAAAATGCTCAAGCGAGCTAAGATTATGATCTTTTCCTGATTATGGGTTCAATTGTGCTACATTGCTTAAATAGATTGAAGTACAAAACATTCCGGAACATTATAGGATTAAGGGAAAGCTCAATTGAGGTATGTATGGCTAAAACCCAGTCTTTTAGAAATTGAGCTCCGTTGGTGTTTGTGTAAATACGGTAAGATTAAAGTTGAATTGTTGTATTAATTGTTGTTTCACATGAATTTGGGGTTGTAACCTTATATGCGTGAAAGATGTGTCTCAATATGATCAATGTGCTATTCTTGATAACTTGAAAAGGTGCAAGGAATATGAATCATGTATTGAAATGCTTAGACCTTAAATTGAGATTGAAGCTGCATATGTTGTTCCATCTATGTGAAGTCTCATCTATGCTTACAATTTTATTTGCTCTTGTGTGCACATATTATCCTAAATTACAAATCTAACATTGAAATTGGGAATGATATGGGATGTGACCTAGTGCCAAATATATGACATGATAGATGTGGCCCCAAGTGCCTAAGAAATGATATATGTGAAACAAAGATTGAAATGAGATGATTGATGGAAAAGGGAAACGCCTTGGTAAGGCGTCCTAGCCAATCGGGCCGAGATCGGACGCCATGCCGCACACATGGTGGTATTGTGTTTGTGATTGAAGTGTATGTCTCAAATGAGGCAACCTAGCCAATCAGGTCGAGATCGGACTCCGCTCAAGATAGCGGTGGTATTGTGAACAATGATGAACAATATAAAATGCCCCGAACTAAAAGCTATGGAAACATGATGTGAAAATTGTACGATTCTTTTATTTTGATAATGTTGTGATCATTAAAAGTGTTTGAGTTATACTTGTGATTTCCTTATTCTTGTATGAAAGTTCTTTCTAACTAGATGGTGTTTAGTTATACATACTAGTAATATTCTATGGTACTAACGTCCCTTTTGCCGGGGGTGCTACATTTTTAATTGAATGTAGGTGGCTCCATAGCGGATAGTGCCAATCGCGCGTAGCGGAGTGTCCTCCTTTTGAAGTCTTGGTGAGCCCCCTTTTCTTCTTCAAGGGGTTATGTTGTACATCTTTGTTGTAGACTTCCACTTTTGAGGTATAGCCGGGGCCTTGTTGCCGGCATTGTCATAATTTGTCTTTTGTATCCATTGAGGCTCGGTAGACGTTTGTGTGGGTTATGTATGGGGACCTAACTACGGGTTAAGGTTGTGATATAAAATGAACTATCAATGTTGAATGTACAGCCCCTCCTATTGTCTAATTAAACGAAAGCCGGATTCCTTAATCATATCCAGTTGGGTAGAAAGTGTTTGATAAGGCTTGCTCAGTTGGGTTCACTCGATTGAGCGTCGGTCGCGCCTCCCGAGGTTGGGGCGTGACAAAATTGGTATCGGAGCCTAAGGCTTTAAAGTGTCCTAGGACGTCTCGGAGCTGTGTCTAGTAGAGTCCTTCTTATCGGTGTGAAGTTGACCACATTTATAAGTTGGAGGCTACTTGGGCATTAGGAATAACACCCTTCTTTGATATTCTGGATCGTGCGGCAATTGTTAAACTATTCCTCCTCTAACTAGTGCATCCCTTCAATTTTCAGTACATGGCACTCAAGAAGAAGGCCAGAATTGGCCAAGGAGCCAGTGCCACCCCAGGAGTGACCGTATGACATACTGGCCTATAAGACCAAAAGATCACTCGTACACTGAACATAGTCCGACAAGGCCATACAATCTTTCGCGTACTCGACATATGTCTACAAGCCTCTAAGAGTACATAAATGTCATAAAGGTCGTGACAGGGCCCCGCCATACTAATCAATATACGTCCTATTCATACTGACCAAATAAGTAACTCCGGAGCAAATGGAGCGCACCAACACCTTCCACTGAGCGTGATAGCCTACGTTTGAGGACTTCTCAACCTGTCTATCGGGGACTTGCGGGCATGAAACGCAGCGTCCCCATGCAAAAGTGACGTTAGCACAAATAATGTACCGAGTATGTAAGGAATGAATATCAGTAAATAATAGACATAAGAGAAACATGGAGTAAAAGACTCAACATGTAAGTTTGAATAACTCTGTGAATTATTAATATTTATAATGCCATGCATATGCGTATAAATGTCATGTCATGCATAGGTATATGTGTTCATAACATCATCAAGCCTCTGAGGGCATCCCATCATATCATCTTGGCCACTGTGGGCAAAATCATCAACGTCTACCAGCTGATCAGGTGGTAGTGCGCATATAACACCGTAACCTTTTTCCATATCCCATGCACATATAATATACATATATACGCGTATATAACGCCATCTGGTCATGGGTCAATGTAAATGAATGCAGTACATGAGAAGTACGTCAATAAAATTTCTCGGAATGTCATAACACCATTGTGGGATCAGGTTGCACGCCGCAACGAAAATTGATTGAAATAATAATTGGTTATGACAGCCGAGTTGGCTCGATTGCTAAAATGACTAATCTGTTTAATTTGTATTCATGTTTTCCTATTATTATTATTATTATTATTATTATTATTATTATTATTATTATTATTATTATTATTATTATTATTATTATTATTATTATTATTATTATTATTATTATTATTATTATTATTATTATTATTATTATTATTATTATTATTATTATTATTATTATTATTATTATTATTATTATTATTATTATTATTATTATTATTATTATTATTATTATTATTATTATTATTATTATTATTATTATTATTATTATTATTATTATTATTATTATTATTATTATTATTATTATTATTATTATTATTATTATTATTATTATTATTATTATTATTATTATTATTATTATTATTATTATTATTATTATTATTATTATTATTATTATTATTATTA
>NW_017670416.1:467597-534112 GCF_001879085.1 Nicotiana attenuata
GAAATTTTCGAAATGTGAATTTTGGCTTGAATCTGTCGCGTTCTTGGGTCATGTAGTCTCCAGGGAAGGAATTATGGTTGATACTCAAAAGATTGCAGCACTGAAGAATTGGCCTAGACCTACTACTCCAACAGAGATTCACAGTTTTTTGGGTTTGGCTGGGTACTACAGAAGGTTTGTGGAGGGGTTTTCTACTCTTGCCTCTCCCTTGACTAAATTAACCCAGAAAGCAGTTGAGTTCCAGTGGTTCGATGCTTGTGAAAGGAGCTTCCAAGAATTGAAAT
Organism: Nicotiana attenuata; assembly: GCF_001879085.1. Classification (NCBI taxonomy): domain Eukaryota; kingdom Viridiplantae; phylum Streptophyta; class Magnoliopsida; order Solanales; family Solanaceae; genus Nicotiana; species Nicotiana attenuata. The sequence continues at coordinate 467,882 of NW_017670416.1, forward strand.
CAAGATTGACTTCAGCACCGGTATTAACCCTGCCAGAGGGTACAGAGGGGTTTGTGGTGTATTGCGATGCTTCAAGGATCGGGCTTGGGTGTGTGTTAATGCAACACGGCAAGGTTATAGCCTACGCTTCTAGGCAACTCAAGAATCATGAAAAGAACTATCCGACCCATGACTTAGAGCTTGCAGCAGTGGTGTTTGCGCTAAAGATTTGGAGACATTATCTATATGGGGTCCATGTGGATGTATTCACGGACCACAAGAGCCTTCAATATATTTTCAAGCAGAAGGAGTTGAATCTGAGACAGAGAAGATGGCTAGAGTTACTCAAGGACTATGACATTGATATTCTCTATCACTCGGGAAAAGCTAATGTTGTGGCAGATGCTCTTAGTCGAAAGTCCATGGGAAGTTTGGCTCATTTGAAGGCGTATCAGAGGCCGTTGACCCGAGAGGTTCATCAGTTGGCTAGTTTGGGAGTTCGCCTTGCGGACTCTAGTGAAGGAGGGATAATTGTGCAGAATAGGGCTGAATCGTCGCTTGTGGCGGAGGTGAAAGAGAAGCAATTCAACGATCCATTATTAGCAAAACTGAAGGAGGGGATTCATAAACATAAGATCACAGCTTTTTCCTTTGGCCTGCATGATGGTACCCTACGGTACCAAGGCCGCCTATGTGTTCCGAATATTGACGGTCTTCGAGAAAGGATCATGGCAGAAGCTCACACTTCCAGTATTCAGTGCACCCAGGTTCTGCAAAAATGTATCATGATCTCAAGGAAGTGTATTGGTGGAACCACATGAAGAAGGATGTGGCGGACTTTGTGGCAAGGTGTCCGAACTGTCAACAAGTGAAGGCCGAACATCAAAGGCCAAGTAGATTGGCTCAAAGCATTGAAATTCCAATGTGGAAATGGGAAATGATCAACATGGATTTTGTGGTGGAGTTACCACGCACTCCGTGCAAGTTCGACTCAATTTGGGTGATCGTGGATCGACTCATGAAATCAGCACACTTCTTGCCAGTCGAATCTACCGACATAGCGGAACAATATGCTCAGTTGTATATCAAGGAAATAGTCTTGTTGTATGGTACTCCAGTCTCAATCATTTCAGATCGAGGGGCTCAGTTCATGTCCAACTTTTGAATTTAACTGTTTATTTTTAAGCATTTATGATTTCTTTATTTCCCTGAAACTGACTTGACTCTTTGTTTTCTTCTGTAACCGTCTTTCAATTATTTAAATACTGCATCTATTATTCTCTTACTTGCAAATACTTGACAACATGCTATTATTGTTGCATATACTCCACATCATATTCCACTCGTGCGTATCAAAATCCTATAGCAACGCTTGATGAGTGGTCGCGCTCTTACAATTTATTACCCTTAAATTCGGAAAGGCTTATTTGCGGTAAAACTAGTCGATCAGCGGTGCAGTCGACGGTTCCGTGCCTTCCCCCCTTAAGTTGTCCGCTTGAGGGTACCAGTCTAGAACCTCACAGTAACCTTACTCTATTCAAAATTGTGCATGCATCATGGTCGAACCTAGCCGGATTAATATGTTGTCCACATAGTAATCCTTTAAGACAAGCCTTATCCAAAGTCCACCAGGGTTTCCCTAATCCCAACGGACACGACCACGTTCTGTGCATTAATTTCGAGAACTAAATGCCAATATGCTAATCATGGATGTATAAATAGTCGAGTCTAGTAGAGGATAAGGGACTAACCCTTTTGATTTGCAGAAAATGAGGCACGAGGTCCCCAAATTCGGTATGGTCAGAAACATCCCATCATTGCTACTAGATTGGTGGGAGGACCTTTCTTCAAGTGACAAGAAAAATGTAAGAAAGTACTTGGGCAATCTACCTTCTCTGCTATACATTGAGCCAAACAAGAGGTTGATCGAGGCTGCCACTTTATTCTGGGATAGTGAAAGGTCTGTGTTTCGTTTTGGCGACATAGAAATGACACCACTTCTAAAGGAAATTGGAGGGCTTGCGGGATTGACTTGGGATAGCCCCGGGTTATTGGTGTCGGAGAATCGTACTGGTAAAGGGTTCTTAAAAATGATGGGGCTGAAGAAAAATGCTGACTTGGGATGCCTGAAGGAATCTTACATACCCTTCGAGTATCTGTATGAGAGGTATGGCTATAGCAAGTCCTTCCGTACTTACCATGACGAGATCTCTCTTACTTCCCTGGGCCACATCCACCGTAGAGTGTTCGTGTTCACTATATTCTTCTTGGGCCTGATAGTGTTCCCAATGAAAAGGGAAAGAATCCACACTAGGTTGGCCATGGTCGCCAAGACTTTGATAGAAGGCATCAATGGACAGACATACACCATAGTCCCCATGATCATAGCCGACATCCACAGGCCTCTAGAGCGCTGTCAAAGAGGGGTCCAGCATTTCGAGGGTTGTAACCTGTTGCTGCAGTTGTGGTTACTAGAACATCTTCAAAAGGGCTAGTATCGCCAAGAATTTCCGCGAAGGGCTTGGAATGACCATATTGCCTTCCATCACCCTAAGCGAATGACTTACATTCCGGACATGTTTGCTCAGCCGGAGAGTGCCGGAGAGTGGGTGGAATTTTTCGACAATCTGACTGAGGAGCAAGTGCAATGGATGTTTGAATGGCTCCCAACAGACGAATTTATCATCAGATCCAGGGACGCTCCACACTTGGTGCTGATTGGGTTGAGAGGGATATACCCTTACATCCCTATCCGAGTTATGAGACAAGCAGGCAGGAAATAGGTTGTGCCGAGGGTTGCCAAGATGAGTCATTTCAGAGCACACTTTCAAGACTGGGACGTCCCTTACAAGTGCCAAATCCAGCATATGTGGCACTACAAAATCATTATGGAAAAGAACACCATTGAGCCCGACAGCTATCACCCAGGGTGCGAACCTCTCTACCCGGTGTGGTTCGAAGACAATCTAAAAGGAATGGTGATGCCAGGAGCCGGTCGAGGGAACAGAATCATAGAAGAAGAAGCCGAAGCTCAAGTCAAGTACAACAAGCTACGCAAGAGGGTCCACGACTCTAAGAATGAGCACCAGGAAATACATGAGAGGAATGTGAGATAGATTGAGGAATGGAAAGAAATGGCGATCACTTCCAACAGGAAGCTAGAATATCTGGAGCGAGGAATACTGGAGCTGGAAGGTAAAGTCATAAAGAGGATTGAGGATTGCCAGAATGCTGAATGAGCTGAAGGAGGACATCTGGCCAGAGCCTACTTGCTGCTAGGTCTGCGTGAGTTGGGGGACGTGTACGATGGAGTCAGGAAGATCGAATCTGGGGAAGGTCCTTCTGGGACCAAATAGGCTAGATTTACTTGCTTTCCTAAAATGTAATAATGCCAAATGCCAGTAGTGACTTATCTTTTTTCCTATCATCTTAAGTGTCGTTTTGGGATTCGTCTATTTTTATATTATGAAATGAGGCATTTGTTGGCATCTAAGTTCTCCAGATCTATTTGTCGCTAGGCCTACCTCGGGCACAACGAGGCTACCAAATTAGGCGAATTTATATTCCCGCAATACGTGTTTAAATACTGCAACATTTCAAAATCCCCACTAACTTGTTACCTTTGTTGTTTTTCTTTATTTTTGATTATTCCCATCCCCTTAGGTTGGTTCACTCATACTGGCATCATCAACGTATCATACCAGATCTAGAGGCCCTCCAACTCCTCCTCCTCCAAGCAATACAAAAGTCAAAGGAAAAACAAAAATGGATGACTTAAGTGGTATTCGAAAAGAGAATGTTGAGAATGCAGAAACTTCAGACGGTCGAAGTACTCCGGCACCAAATGATCTAGTCTTGAGATTGGAAAAAAAGATACTGGAGCTACAAGGTGAGCTAGAGCAAATTCGCAACTTGGCGAATTTATCACTCACCGTGAATGTCCCCGACATCAACCAACAAAACACAAAGAACCCAGCACCTCCCCAAAACACTTCAAACCAACATCCACAAAACCCTTCTGCACCACAGCAATACACAACCCCACCTCAAAATCTCAATCCCTTACCAATACCAACTCCACCACAACACCACCATCAATCAATCCAGTACCCACCAACCGCCATTTACCACACTCCCCAAAACACACCACAACCCATTCCTAACCCTCAAAACTCAACCAATGACCATCACTACACCCAAGCCCCTGGCACTCATCAGAACAACACCATATATGTGGAGACCATACCTCACTTTACTCAGCCAACTTCCTATGCCCCAGAATCCTCAGAGAAGGACCAGCTCATTAAAAACATGGTTGAAGAACTCAAGAAATTGACAAGCCGGGTTCAGGGCGTCGAAGGCAGCAAAGGAATAGAAGGGTTGAACTATGAAGACCTACGCATACAGCCGGATGTGGAACTGCCGGAGGGGTACAAACCTCCTAAGTTCGAGATGTTCGACGGCATAGGTGATCCTAAGGTTCATCTAAGGACCTATTGCGACAAGCTCATCGGGGTCGGAAAGGACGAGAAAATCCGGACGAAACTCTTCATGAGGAGCCTCACTGGTGATGCTTTGTCCTAGTACATCAGCTAGGATCCCAAGAAATGGTCCAATTGGGTAGGTATGGAATCAGATTTCATGGACCGATTCAGGCTCAACACAGAGAATGCACCCGATGTTTTCTACATCCAGAATCTTAAGAAGAAACCCACTGAGACATTCCGCGAATATGCTACCCGTTGGAGGTCGGAAGCGGCTAAGGTCAGGCCATCTTTGACGAAGAATAGATAAACAAGTTCTTCGTCAGAGCACAAGACCCGCAGTATTACAAAAGGTTGATGGTATTGGAAACCACAAATTCTTCGATATCATTAAACTTGGGGAAAGAATTGAGGAAGGCATCAAAAGCGCGATGGTAATGAATTTTTAGGCATTGCAGGCCACAAATAAGGCATTGCAATCGGGCACATATCAAAGAAGAAAGACGCTGGGGCAGTAATGGTGGCTTAGGGCCCAAAATCTTCACTTACCTATCGAACACCTCCACCCACATATCAAACACCTCCATCCACATACCAAGCACAACCACCTACATATCAACCATCATCTCCCATGTATTCCCAACCAGCCACTGTCTATCATACCTATAACTCCCAACCATCTCATTTCCAGTCACCTCCAACCCGTCAAAATTATCCAAAACCAAGACCCAACTTTGATCGCAAGCCACCCAAATAGTACACCGCCATTGCTGAGCCCATCGACCAGCTGTATGAGAGGTTGAAAGCCGCGGGTTATGTCACTCTTATTCCTGCTGTGGCACTAGAGAATCTATCCCAATGGGTCAATCCTAACAAAACTTGTGCATACCATTCCGGTATGTAGGGGCACACCACTGACGAATGCCGAGCGTTGAAAGACAAAATCCAGATGCTAATTGACAACAAGGTTATACAGGAAAAGGGAGGCCACACCCAATGCTCGATAACCCTCTCCCTGATCATAGAGGTGGTGGAATACATGTGATAGAGACGAATGAAGAATGGGACCCTGAGGGAACGTTTGGGCTTATTCGGGAAGGTGATGACTTCAAACCCTCAATCACACTTACCCGTATTATGGTATAGACTCAGTCACCAATCGAGGTTGATGTAGCCACATCAGTTCCATTTGAGGTAAAGGTGGCTCCACCTACGGCCACCCCTGTTTCGTTTGAAGTAGAAGTGGTCACACCGTTCACAGTGACAATATCAATCACACCTCCTTTCCACTCAAAAACAATACCTTGGGATTATGTTGCGGAAGCTAGATGCAAAGGAGAGGCAAAGATGGAGGAATCCGATGCCGCACAAGGAATGACCAGGACCGGGAGAATCTATACACCTGAGCACCTGGGAGGACCAAGTAAGGATGCCAATGCCAAGTAGCCTGTCATTGAAATCGAGCAAGACGACCTTTGGAGGAAAGTACAAGCAAAGGAGTATTCCATCATTGATCATTTGAACAAAACCCCAGGCCAGATATCCATCCTGTCACTGTTGCAAAATTCAGAGGCGCACAAGAGTGCTTTAATGAAAGTGTTGAGTGAAGCTTAAGTGCCCAATAACATCGCAAGCGGAGAAATGGAAAACATGGTGGGAAAGGTGTTTGAAAGTCACAAAATCACTTTCCATGAAGATGAGTTGCCGCCTAAGGGTCTGAACCACAACAGGGCACTGCACAATACAGTGCGATGCGAAGACTACTTCATTGCCAGGGTCTTGGTTGACGGAGGTTCAAGCCTCAATATTTGTCCGCTGGACACTCTGAAAAGATTGGACAAAGGTTTCCATGAAATACGGACAGGAAGCATGAATGTGAATGCCTTCGATGGGTCTCAAAGGGCCACGATCGGGGAGATCATCTATGTTTGCAGATGGGGCCAACTTGGTTCGACGTCGAGTTTCATGTGCTCGACATACCGGCCTCATACAATCTTCTATTAGGCCGACCATGGATCCATGCCGCTGGGGCTGTGGCATCCACACTACATCAAGCCGTAAAGTTCGAATGGAATCGTCAGGAGGTGATCATTCATGGAGATGGGAGTAACCCCATTTACACCAGTCAAACCATCCCAGTTATTGGAAATAGAAGAAGGCTAGGAGGGGAATCTTATCATCACATTGAACGTGTCAATGCCGTCGAGAAAGATAAATGGCGGAGTAGTAAAATAGAGAGCATACTAGCATGGTCTGGGTATGAACCCGGCAAAGGGCTTGGGAAGAATCTCCAAGGTATCACTAAATCGATATGACTGAAGGGTCATGGTACTACCTTTGGGATCGGATATCAATACATATGGCAAGAGTATAATGATTGGTCGCCTCTATGGCGTGGACCGTACTACCCTCTCGAGCAACCAGTGCCACATCTGGATCAAGCCTTTCACCAGGCTGATACAATATAGGGAACTGCAGAAGAGGATGCATTAGTTGGGTTGAAGAATCTGTTCTTGGAAGATGAAGACATGGACTGCAGTGCAATAATTGAGGAGGAGGAGGAGGAAGAAGGCCTCACTATTCAGATTGAGGAGAGGGGAGCTGTTCTCGGGAATTGGACTGCCACACCATCCCGGGCCCGCCGAGTCCCGGGGTAGCTTGGCAGATTTTATTTTTTGCAGCCACTCTAGGCATTTAAAATTATTAGTAACTTTGTTTTAAAGACTTGCTTGTTTCAAAATAAATGCTCGATTCATCGAGCCGTACTTGTCTGGATGTTTTTTTTCAGTTTACAAATGCATTAATCTTTATTATTCATTATTATTTTTTACACATTTTCTTGCTACAGAGTCATTATTACCTTTCCTGATAAATCGGTGACTGTGACATGTGATGAGGCAACACAATATGAGGTCAGTGATTCAGATGAAGAAGATGAAATACTTGAGGAAGTTGTCAGGGAGGTTGAAAACTTTGAAAATAAGCCTAAGTCCAATCTGGAAGAAACCGAAGCAGTAAACTTGGGGGATGCCGAGACCGTCAAGGAGACCCGCATCATCATTCATTTATCACCAACAGATAAGGAAGAGTACATCCATTTCCTAAAAGAATATGAGGACATTTTTGCATGGTCATATGATGACATGACAGGTTTTACCATGTCCATAGTGGCTCACAAGTTACCTACAAATCCAATGTGCCTGCTGATGAAGCAGAAACTCAGAAAATTCAAACCAGAGCCTGAAAATCAAGGAGGAAGTTACCAAGCAGATCAAAGCCAAAGTTCTCAGGGTGGTTGAGTTCCCAACCTGGTTAACCAACATTGTGCCAGTACCGAAGAAAGATGGAAAAGTCAGAGTGTGTGTTGACTATCAGAACCTAAACAAAGCAAGTCCCAAGACGACTTTCCACTGCCGAACATACACATCTTGATCGATAATTGCGCCAAACATGAACTCCATTCTTTTGTAGACTGCTTTGCGGGTTATCACCAGATCTGGATGGACGAAGAGGAGGCAGAGAAAATAGCTTTTATCACACCATGGGGAGTGTAGTGCTACAAGATGATGCCATTTGGTCTAAAGAATGCTGGGGCTACCTACATGAGAGCCATGACAACCATCTTCCATGATATGATACACAAGGAGATAGAGGTGTATGTGGACGACGTCATCATCAAATCCAAGAGGGCCGCAGACCACATAGCAGACTTGAGAAAATTCTTTGACAGACTCAGGAGGTACAACATGAAACTAAACCCCACCAAGTGTGCATTCGGGGTTCCCGCAGGAAAGTTAATGGGATTCATTGTCAACCGTCGAGGGATCGAGCTAGATCCGTCTAAAGTCAAGGCTATTCAGGAATTACCACCGCCTAGGAGAAAAAAGGACGTGATGAGCTTCCTAGGGCGCCTCAACTATATCAGTCGCTTCATAGCACAGTCCACAGTCATATGTGAACCCATCTTCAAAATGCTAAGAAAAGATGTCGAGACAAGCTAGACCGAAGACTATCAAAAAGCTTTTGACACGATGAAGGATTACCTATCCACACCACCAGTTCTGGTCCCACCGGAACTAGGACGTCCTTTGTTACTCTATCTATGTGTGTTGGACGGAGCCTTCGGATGCGTTTTGGGATAACATGACGAGACAGGAAGGAAGGAGCAAGCCATATACTACTTGAGCAAGAAGTTCACACCTTACGAAGCACAGTACTCTCTGCTGGAACGTACTTGTTGTGCTTTGACTTGGACGGCCCAGAAGTTGAGACATTACTTCTGTGCCTATACCACATACCTCATATCCAGGATGGACCCTTTGAAGTACATATTTCAGAAATCCATGCCGACTGGGAAGTTGGCCAAGTGGCAAATATTGTTGAGTGAGTTCGATATCGTCTACATAACTCAAAAGGCGGTCAAAGGACAAGCACTGGAAGATCATCTTGCTGAGAATCCGGTGGGAGGAGAATACGAACCCTTGAAAATGTATTTTCCTGACGAAGAGGTGTCATTTGTAGGAGAGGATATTACTGAAGCATACGAAGGTTGGAGGATGTTCTTTGACGGAGCTGCAAATTTCAATGGAGTGGGAATTGGAGGAGTTTTGGTATCAGAAACAGATCAACATTATCAGGTATCAGCTAAACTCAGATTTCCCTACACTAATAACATGGCAGAATATAAAGCCTGCATATTAGGACTCAACATGGCAGTTGACATGAACATTCAGGAGCTGCTAATAATTGGGGATTCAGATTTGCTTGTGCACCTGGTACAAGGAGAGTGGGCCACCAAGAATTCCAAGATATTTCCATATATGCACCATGTGCAGGAATCGAGGAAGAGGTTCACAAAGATAGAGTTCCGGCATGTACCCAGAATTCAGAATGAGCCGATGCATTGGCCACTTTGCCATCTATGATACAACACCCAGATAAGAATTATATTGACCCCATTCCGGTGAGGATCCATAATCTGTTGGCTTATTGTGCCCACGTCGAGGAAGAGACAGACGGACAGCCTTGGTTCCATGACATCAAGGAGTATTTGGCGAAGGGAGAATATCCGGAGCATGCAAATCACACTCAGAAACGCACACTTCGGAGATTGTCCAATCACTTCTTCTACAATGCAGAAAACTTGTACAGAAGAACTCTTGATTTAGGGTTGCTAAGATGTGTCGACGCAAAAGAAGCTTCTAAGCTACTTGAGAAGATACATGCTGGGACCTGCGACCCGCATATGAATGGTTTTGTCTTGACCAAGAAGATACTCAGGGCCGGTTACTTTTGGATGACCATGGAGATCGACTGCGTCCAGTATGTCCGCAAATGCTACCAATGTCAAGTGCATGCTGATATGATAAAAGTGCCGCCAAATGAGCTCAAACCAACAAGCTTGCCTTGGCCATTCGCCGCCTGGGGAACGGATGTCATTGGTCCGATTCAGCCTACTACTTCAAACGGACACAGGTTTATTCTGGTAGCCATCAATTACTTCACAAAATGGGTAGAAGCTGCATCTTATAAAGTTGTAACCAAGAAAGTCGTCGCAGATTTTTTCAAAGACCGTATTGTTTGCCGATTCGGAGTTCCCGAGTCTATTGTTACTGATAATGCCTCCAACCTCAACAGTGATCTGATGAAAGCCATATGTGAAACTTTCAAAATCAAGCACAAGAATTCCACGACCTATAGACCTCAAATTAATGGAGTCGTAGAAGCCGCCAACAAAAACATACTAAGGAAGATGGTAGAAAACCACAAACCATAGCACGAGAAGCTACCTTTTGCTCTATTGGGATCCCTCACTACAGTTCGCACGTCAACCAGAGCCACTCCCTACATGTTGGTTTATGGCACTGAAGCTGTCATCCCGGCCGAGGTAGAAATTCCTTCTTTAAGGATTATACAGGAAGCCGAACTCAGCAATGCAGAATGGATAAGAAGCCGCTATGAACAATTGGCCCTTATCGATGGAAAGAGGATGAACGCAGTGTGTCACGATCAGCTTTACCGGAACAGAATGTCCAGAGTTTTCAACAAAAGGGTCAAACCAAGATAATTTGCACCAGGACAGCTGGTGCTGAAGAAGATCTTCCCACATCAAGATGAAGCCAAAGGGAAATTCTCTCCCAACTGGCAAGGTCCTTACATGGTTCACAGGGTGCTGACAGGAGGAGCACCCGTACTTGCAGAAATGGACCGAGAAATTTGGCCAAAACAAATCAATTCAGACGTAGTCAAAAGATACTATGCTAAGATTATTTGCATTTCCTCATCTGTTGTAATTGAACTATGCTTGACCTGATTCCCGTTTAAGAGGGGATACGTAGGCAGCCTTATGGGTTCGGTCATATCATAATAAAATTTCCATTCCCCCCAAGATTAGAAACTGGGGCAGAATTTTGAGGAGGACCCTCAAAATTTTGGAGCAAGTCCAGGCAACGACAACATATGCCAGACAGTCAGAAATCAATTAAGAAACAGGGGCAGAATTTTGAGGAGGACCCTCAAAATTCATACATAAAGAAGCCGCAGTGTCTCTGAAATGTGTTACAGTCACTAGTTCATCTAAAATTACTTAACATATCAATATGTTTCTAAAATGACTCTATTTTTATCAACAGTTGCATATTTTTCGAAAACTTTATTTCCGTGACAGTCAGGTGTTACTCAGGGGAACTCGAAAGGCCTCCAGAACGGAGCGGAACAAGGCCAGCAGACAGAAGCACGAACCAACCTTCCCCCATAAAACTTACACTTTTTCTTTGAACACAGGTACCTTTGACGTAGCAATAGCGTCCGCAAATATATACACGTAACAAGATCATTATCGATCAGGCCATTAGACACCGAATATATCTCCAGCTAAAACATATGCTGCTCTTATTTGCTATTCGCTCTTTGCATGGGATTAAGCCATGTCCCGCATACTTACGTGAGGCTAATCCCTGCCTCCATAATTGTATGAGGCTAATCCCTGCCTCCCTATCTGCATGAGGCTAATCCCTGCCTCCATAATTGCATGAGGCTAATCCCTACCTCCCTATCTGCATGAGGTTAATCCCTGCCTCCCTATCTACATGAGGTTAATCCCTGCCTCCCTATCTGCATGAGGCTAATCCCTGCTTCCATAATTGCATGAGGCTAATCCCTGCCTCCCTATCTGCATGAGGATAATCCCTGCCTCCCTATTTGCATGAGGCTAATCTTTGCCTCCTTATTTGCATGAGGCTAATCCTTGCCTCCCTGTTTGCATGAGGCTAATCCTTGCCTCCCCATCTGCATGGGACTAAGCACTGTCCCTCTTTGCAGAAATATTGCTCGATCTCTAGTCCATCTATTTGCTTTTCAATCGGGCTAAGCGCTGCCCCCCATTTCACAAGACTAAGCCATGTCTTGTTAACATCATATTATTGCATCTCATGGGCTGAAATATCGCCAATCTGTCCAAAGGCGTCATAGTCTAAAAGGCACCATCCTCATAGCCGGAAGACACCATGCCATGGCCTGAGGATCCCTCAAATTTGCATATCATTATTCAAAGGCGTCATAGTTCGGAGGCACCATCTTCATGGCCCGAGAACAACATCTCATGGCCTGCGAATCCCTCAATAAACAATTCATGGCCCAGGACATCATGGTCTGAGGACGTCATCCTTAACTGTCCAAAGACAACTTTCACGGTCCAAAAGGGAATCTGCATCATGTTTTAATTTTTTCGCACAAATACATGTTTGAAGCAATCTTTTCATCTGCAGGTGAACAACAAGCAACCGCTATCCTAGCAGGAGCGACCTCGCTCCAGTTCCTTCAAACTATCTCAAACCTGACCGCTCATCGTAACCGCTCTAGCATCTTGTGTCCGTTCTTGCAATGACTTCATTGGTACATTCCGCCAATGAATCCAGAACTACACATGGCCTGATTCCTGTAAAACCAAGGATATGTAGGCAACTCAAGACCGGAGTCCGGCCTCTATCTTTCGAAACATCCCATCCGGTCAAAATTGGCCACCATTTCTTTACCCGAAAACTCTTTCATCCTTCCCGGGTAAAGAGGGGCAGCTGTTGATACCCAATTTTTCCCATATATTTTTTATACATATATACTTTCAAAATAGTACATATGCAGTTATAAGCATGCACAAGTATTTTTTATAAAAAATTTTCTATAATTTTTAAGAGCTCCAAAATCAATTCATTTCTTCTCTTTTCTTCATAAAATATCCAATAATTATTCTTCAAATTAATTTTGTCATGATTTAGTCATCTATATTCTTTACTTATGCAAAAAATAGTGTTTAAACATTTTTAGTGCATTTTTTGTGATTATATTTACATATTTTAGGCTAAATTGCACATCTTTGTAGTAATAGCCCTACTAACGCATAATTACATTATTGATGCATAAAATGGTCTTTTATATTTTTAAAATGCTAAATAAGTATTTTAGATCATTTTAGTACACGGAAATAATTTTTGGAAATCATTTATTATTTTTATAAATTATATAACTATTAAAAGTGGCTATTTAAAATCTAGCCTATTTTATTTTCAATTTCAGCCCCAACCTAACCCAATTACCAACCCAATCCCCAATTAAACTACCCAGCCCAAACCCTGAAGACCCGATCCGGCCCCAATACCCTTTAATCCCGACCGTTGATCATAAAGATCAACAGCCACAAACGACCCTTCCTAAAATAAACTAACCAATACCCCCCAAACCCTAATCATTTCCCTCTTCTCACCGCTGTTGTCTGTTCCTCTCATCTCTTTAAAGCTCTCAACCTAAACCTAATCAAACCTCACTGACCCTCGTCCATGGCTATCTCCGATGAATTCTCGCCACCTTCCAGGCCTCCAATGGCCTCCCTCACGTTAATCTTGCCATCTCCAGGGCCCTCAAGGGACCAGGGCTAGTTGGCTTGCATCTATGGTTCCTCTCTCGCCTGTTTTAGGCCATTCCAGTGTGATTTCGAGTAAGATCGTCCTATATTGACTACGATCTATGGTTTTCTGAGCATGGTTCTTCACCTATATGTTGTTCTCTTCGGAACCCTAATTTCTTTTCTCAGACCTCTTAGATCTATAAAGATCTGAGGTGACTTGGGCTTGCTTTATGTGAGTTTTATGATAACCTTAAGATTCTTTACAAGAATCGTATGATTTTCAAGTGATTTTCATCTTTTCCTAAACTAGGGTTTCCGGAATTACTTTTTACAAATTGTTTGATGATTTTTTGTGTTTAATCTTCTGCTTCTCAAATATTTTTGACTGATTTGTAAGTCAGCTACAACGTTAACTCGCTTGTACTGAAAACCCTAATTTTTTGGGGTTCGTCGTTTAGTTTCTGAGTATTGGTACATCTGATTATGTTCTTGCTTTGGGTTCTTGTGATTTCTCGTGATATTCTTGTCCTAATATGCTTATACTGAATTTCTTAGTTCAATCCTTTCACTGGTTCTATATGCTTGTGTTCATCTTGACTATTCGTATTAAGACCTGTAACATTCTCCTTGAATCAGTGCCATTTTAACTATTTGTTTTGGTAAAGTTATATGGAATACTGACTATTCTTGTTCAACCTTATTTTATATGCTAAACATGCTGACTCTTTCATGACTTTCTCTTTGATTATTATGAATCCCTTGTTTCTTGATTTGATTTGAACACTTTCCCTTAAACTTTCGATTCTTACCTCTCTACTCGATTTGATTGAATTGCTTGCCTTAATTATCTTTTTCCTTGCCTTGTTTGTATTTTGCCGATTCTTACTGATTTGTTTCCTTAATTAAAACTTTTGTTCATTTACCCCTAATTACCTACTCTATACCAAACCTTACTTGATTCTTTTCCTTAAATACTTAGCATGCTTTTACCGTTGATTTAATTATCCCTTGATTAAGGGAAAGACTTGCTGATTTACGTGTGATTTTCCTGATTTGCTACTTAATTGATCTCTTGCCTTATTTGTTAAGCTTTTGATTACTATATAAGCCCCCCTCTTACTTTATGTTCTGAACAACGAACATTAGTTCAAAAATCACTACTCCTTACACTCTAAAGTTCTCTTCCTCTTCTGCTACTTGTAATACTCACTGATCTAGCCGGCTGATAAGCCAAGGCTAGATATTGGAACTTTATTTGCTTTACATTCTGAACCCTTTCTTCAACTAGTATGTCTCTATGTTAAGTTTTGAATCCAAAACCTATATGTTTCATTCCTGCACTAGTTCATCAGTCATGAATTCAACTTTTATTTCTGCTTACTTCTTTGCTCAGCATGTCTAGACCCTGTCCTATTCAATGTGTGCTTTATATTCTGCACTCTTCCTAGCTTATTTTTTTTCCTAGCATGTTTAATCCTGTTCAAGACATGTCATGCATCCTGTATCACAACTATGATCTATGTATTAGCTACTTACTATCCATATTCAGCCTGTTAAGTCTCTAAGACCCTAAGTGTTTTATGCAGTTTTGTGACTATGTGCTTCCCCTACACCTTATCCATGCACCCCCAATGTGACTCTTATGTGCCCCAATCCCTTTATCCCCATTGAGAGATCTGTTTGTTAAGCGTTTTCTGAACCTGGATATTTTTATGACCAACTGATTGTCTGCTGTTTTGGTACTCTCCTCAAACTGTTTCAGTACTAATGGTTTTCAAAAGGTTCTTTTCAGTCTTAAGACCTCTCTATTAAACTCTTTCAACTATGTCAAGCACTCTCACTCCACTCTTAAGTCCCTAGGTTCTGCCCCTCTAGTGTGTGACTGCCTTGGATCCCTGTGAGATCCCTCTGAACTCTGATGCACTAGGGCTGGCCCTTCCACACTGCACATACTCAGTTTTGGTTATGAAGTCTGGGTGTGAGCACTGCCCGGGATCCTTGAGGTCCTTTGGGAACTCTGACACACCTGTACATGAAATTGGCTATGCTATCTTGGCATTTGAGGCTATGGAGAATCTGGTATCTTCAGGATACGCTTGGGCCTGCTTCAGGCTCCCTATAGTTAACTTCTTCTTTTTCTTCATTTGTTTATGTAATTTATTCAGCTAGTCTGTAATAATTATTTTTAAACAGATGTTGGGGATTGCTAGTGAAACGGGAGGGGTAGCTATATAATCCTATTAATATCGCTGGGGTAGAAAACATGTCATAGGCTTTACATTCTTTATATCTGCATTAGAATCCATGTTTTTAGGATCTATACACTAATCCAAATCATGCGAAATATGCACTAGATATCATGTTCCTAGGATTTCATGTCTACTGTTTCAGCCTCTCATCCGTCACTATTCCATGTTTTATGTCTACCACTTAGAAATCCTGCTCCTAGGACAATAAAAACATTAGCATAAAAGCTGTTACTCTTGTGTATTCAGAAGTCTTATTTTAATAATTCTACAACTCTTGTGTGCATTGAGAATTCATGCCTTAGGGATTATGTTTTTAACCATCCTGCCATTTGCGTATGCATGTTAGATACCATGTTCTAGGATCCTGTTTGCATTTTGTTTAAGACGCCTAATTAATCATTGATTCATGAAAAGGTAATAAAAATACTCTCACATTGTGATGTTTTCTGAATAAAACTGGCAATAATCTCTGCATTTTCAGATTCGTATCAACTAGAACAGCATGCTCTCATGGTAAAATGGCTTCTGAACTGTAATGATTCTGGTAATTATTATGCATGATCCCACGCCTAGGCAAGCCTTAGGTGATGAATCTTTATAAAATGAGAAAAAATTATTTTGCTTGTGTTTACTGCCTAAAGATTCTCAGGTTTAAAATCAGTAGCCAAGCTAATAGGTTTTCGACACTTGGTCCTAATTCGATACTGTATACTGTCAGCTCCTCTAGATATCATGTTCTAAGTTTTATTAAATACCTGAAACAATTGTTTAAGACGTGCATTTATTTGCTTTGCTTGTGTAGGTAAAACGTGAGCCATTATATATTCCTTCTTTATGTGCAGTCCTAATTGTTTTGCTTGGCGCTTAGACTATTCTCCTTTAAATACTTTATGATGGTCTAGAACTACCTAAAACTAGAGGTCCTAAAATACCCCCAGGGCCACGAGGAAGGGGCGGGTAGTGCACGCGTAGGACATTTTCAAGGTTGATAGAACGCTTTAGGCCATGACCAAGGGGAGGAAAGTGGGTAGTAAGGATATGATGACTACACGCTAATGTCATGTGTAGCCCCTCACTGAGGAGTGATTACCAGACATTGTGTGGGGTGATCCTATAGGCTAACCAACCTAGGACCCCCTTCCTAACTCCCGTTGTTTAAATGAATTTACTTTTCTTTATATATGTGCAACCTATTCAAATCCTTTTCCTTGTTTCATTACTTGAATGTCAAAATATGCCTTTACTTGCAAGTACGTGCTTAAACTGTTTATTTGTTAAAAGGACTAATTTACATGAATATAAGTTCGGCCGGACCCACCGTTGTGGACCGCGAGGGGTGACTAACACCTTCCCCTCAAGGTTATTTCGAGCACTTACCCTAAATCTCTGGTAAGGCAAACTAGTCCATGAGTTAACTGCTCAAGGTGCCCTAACGCACCATAATTCGTATCTTCAAAAAACCCAATTCCCAAAAGGAAACGAGTCGATTCCCCCATGGAATGTCGAAATCCGGACCTTTCTCCACGAGGAGGAAAAAAGGGGGCGCGACAGTCGTGATGGCACCTAATCGTACTGTTAAGACCCAAATTCACAAGTCGTGATGGCACCTAACCCAACCCGCTAGGTAAGCCAATTAACAATTATCCATTTTCAATTACCTTATAAAACAATCAAACAAAGGAATTATCTGATTCTTATACATTTCCCAAGGACTGGTAGTACAAATCATGAGCTTATACGAATAGAGTTTACAAAGCTGATATGAACTAAGAGCCCGTTTGGATTGGCTTAAAAAAAGTGGCTTTTAAGCACAAGTGCTTAAAAGCAGCTTATAAGTACAGGAGCTTATTTTATAAATAAGCAGTTACATGTTTGGATAAACGTGTTAAAGCTTAATAAAAGTTGTTGAAGTTTTGGCAAACAAGTGCTGGTAAGCACTTTTACTTATTAAAAAGACAAAAATATCCTTAAAGCTGTTCACATTATAAAGGAGCCGATTACTACAATATATTTAAATATGAATTAATGCAAATAAAAAATAATTTATATTTTAATTTAATTGATTACTTTAGAAATTTTTTATAAATATAATTCTTGAATGCTCATTTTTTCACCACTTTCAATCAGGTAAACTTCCATAAAAGTCTCAACCAATTTAAAAAATACAAAATTATTTTGTATAGGAAAACACAGGAACTTAAAAGAACAAAAATATGTATAAACACTACTCTTTTCATTAAAGTTTATGTGCCCATTTTTGTTGATGGCGTTAAGGAAAAAAGGGATGAGCCTTTGAGCTATATCGTCAGAGAAATTGCTTGAGTGAAGGCAGAGTGAAGGAAATAGGAGGAGTAAAATGTTTTAGGGTTTCTTTGACTGAGGGTAATTTTGGTATTATAAAAACTTATAAGGGACAAGAGAGTAATTTTATTGGTCAAACTAAAATGGCTTTTGAGCCAAAATCGAAAAAGTTGGGGTCAGCCAAGTTGTTGCTTTTGGCTTTTTTAAGCACTTTTTAGCTTTTTCTTTTTGCCAAACACTCCAAAAAATAAAAAAATGCTTAAAAGTTGGTTTGACCAGTTTTTAAGCCCATCCAAACACCCACTAAATACACCTTCTGTTTGAAAAGTACATAAACAGACTTTTAAAATCTAAGGCTAGCATGAACAAGAGGCAGCTACAATAGGGATTCAGGTACAACTTCCAATCCAGCTCCCGCCGAACACAATAGCATCGGCATCTGAAATCTGCACGGAATGTGCAGTAAGTGTAGTATGAGTACAACCCACCCCATGTACTCAATACGTAACAAACCTAATCTTAGGTTGAAAGTAGTGACGAGATGGAACATAGGTCAGGTCCAACACCAATAACCAACAGCAATTCATAACAACGTAGAGCATATAAATAAGGAAGTAACTCAGAGATAAAACGCTCATGTTTTTCACAGTTTTCCGAAAATAGTTCCGCTTTTAAAGAATATCAGTGATAACTCAAATGCTTTACCGAAATCGTCATAAAATATGAGATAGTTTGAAAACTGTAATTTTTCTAAAAATCATTTTCACAATAAATAAGATGTTTCATTTTCTTTCCAGATAGCAACTGTGAGATACCTCTCTATGACCACATATCAATGTGTGTAAAAAGTCATGAATGACGTGATACCGTACAACATGAAGAAAATGTGTCTCTATGCATGCCAATGCCATATATTTCAGAGATGAATCATGTACTAACACTCTCAGATTACTCAATCTCATTGTCTCACACTTTCCATTCATCAGCTCAACCACTCAGTACTGTATATGGCCCATACAGCCCAAGGAAATCCATCCCGGAACATATACAACATTGACTAGAAGTCACCTAGTACCGAGGAAAAAGGGAAATCCAACCCTGTGGAGAAATCCATCTCCAGGTATCAAGTACTTCGAAAAAATCCATGTCCAGGGAAATCCATCCCTCAATAATATCATCCGCGCTCACTGGGGGTGAGTTACAGACTCCGGAGGGGCTCCTACAGCACAAGAGCTATCATAATCATCAATATGACCGCTGCGGCGTGCAGCCCAATCCCATAATTGTCACTCATAATCAGGCTATCGGCCTCACTC
Source organism: Nicotiana attenuata (assembly GCF_001879085.1). Lineage (NCBI taxonomy): Eukaryota > Viridiplantae > Streptophyta > Magnoliopsida > Solanales > Solanaceae > Nicotiana > Nicotiana attenuata. The sequence goes on from NW_017670416.1 coordinate 487,110, forward strand.
AGTCATCAATCTCTCCAGTCTCACCCACGGGCTCACAATGTCATGGAAGCTAACCCAGAAAAATGATATGATGTATCAATAGATAACAACTGGGTCTGAGATATGATATGAATACATGAATATGACTGAGTACGAAATATCAATGAAATCAGTGAGATGACAGCAAGCAACGACCACTATGGGTCCTAACAATATCAGCATAAAGCCTAAACATGATATCTAGCATGATTGATAGCTCAGTTACTTTATCACATGGTGAAAACACAGATATCAATAAAAATAGGTCCAGTATACTGTGCCATGGAAACAATGGAATCACAGTTCACAGGGTGCACGCCCACATGCCAGTCACCTAGCATGTGCGTCACCTCAATACAAATCATACAACATGTAATTTGGGGTTTCATACCCCCAACACTAAGTTTAGAAGAGTTACTTATCTTGAACAAGCAAATTCCAACACCGAGCGAGTCAAGCGATGCTCTGAAAATGCCATTACGCGCGTAGCGACCTTTGAACGGCTCAAAATTAGCCAAAAGCAACTCAAATACATCAGATAAAGCCCAAGGAAGCAATTACAAATGATAAAGATCGAATTTTATATCAAATCCCAAATCCGGCCAAAAATCACACCCGGGCCCACGCCTTGAAACTCGACAACACTCACAAAATCCAACAACCCATTCAATTACGATTCTAACATACTAGTATCACTCAAATCCGACTCCAAATATATGTTCAAAACTCAATAATTCATATTATGAAACTTTAGGCCAAAACCCCCAATTTCCTCTTTTAAATCCATCAACCAAAAGTTAAAATCGAAGATAGATTCATGGAATATAACCAAAACCGAGTAGAGAACACTTATGCCAATCCATATGGTGAGAATCGCCTCCAAAATTACCCAACGGAGCTAATGGAACCATCATAAATCCATTCCGAGGTCAAATACCGAAAAGTCAAACTTGGTCAAACCTTTCAAATTTAAAACTTCTAGCTGAGAATCATTCTTCCAAATCCGTTCTGAATAACCTGAAAACCAAAACCGACAATTCACGTCATAATACATCCTATGGAGATACTCATGCTTTAATAACCGAGCGAAGTGCAAATGCTTAAAATGACCGGTCGGGGTGTTACATCCTCCCTCACTTAAACATACGTTCGTCCTCGAACGTGCCTAGAGTTGTCCTCAAAGCCATCAACCGCAGTGTAACCTCACTATGCACATATCCGGGGGTAATCCCACGTCACCCTATCCCATATAAGTCTGATAACACAACATGACTGAAATTTCTTAATCCAACCTAGCCCATAAGTCTTAGAACCCAACTTCCTACGTCCGAAATTTTCTATAAGATCAGAATCTCGCATCTACACACTGTATAAGTCTGAACAAGCTGTATCAAGCCATATTCGTAACCGAAGATGTAATCACATGATATTCCTCAAAACTCAAATACTTATAGCGATAATTTCTAGCCACAGTAGTTGCTCAAAACCACCCAGTGCCGGTAATAAACCTCTTATCAAACAAAGGCTCGTTCTAACAACTTCGTACACTACCAATGATCAAAGAATCACGCAGAACTCATAACCATTCATCAGATCAACAAGTCATGGAGCTCCTTCTCCTTCGACAAGGACTATAGCAAATTTCTAAGCTGACTTTCAATATTATCTTTCCAAATATACCATAATCAAATCCAATAGTATCCATTCTAGGCCCAATGACCTCATCTCATTCAACCCGTCCACTCTAGTGGCATGACACATCAATACAATCTAAAACCACAACCTGTGCAACCCGTGCACCAATTAGCAACATTCCAAATGTACTCAATCATGAAAATGACTCAGACGAGAGAACTGTCTCGCAAGCTCAACAGGTACCACCACAACGCAATGCTAAGAGCCTGTCACACACCGTAGAACCAAAATACATGAATCCAACACAAAGTATCATATCTCAACATAACTTCACTGCAATGTGTGGTCCCATCCAAACGTTGGCCCATATTATATACCTCGAGCTGCCTTGCTCAAAATCAATAACCACGCGAAATTCGACATCAAGTACCCAAAGTGCATTACCATAACCACGGAGAGCAAATAACACAATACAACGATTTGGAAAGAACATATCCAATGAGCAATCAATCATGCAATACCCAAATACTCATCCTGCTCAAACCTCGATATAAAGCTCAAACAGAACCGCACCATATGTGTATATAACCAATGAATCACAACTCCTCGTAGCATAAAAGAGTAACTCACAGATCATTTCAGAACACGAATAAGCTCAACAACAACCGAATGGCACATCCCTCAATAATAGCAGTATGGGGCCAACCAATGGACCCCCAAATCAACTCTAGTCATCCATAAATAGATAAATAACCCTCCAAAAGTCCAGAATGACTGGATCATAACATATACTATCATCTGGCTAGCTTCGGCCACCACTTCACTGTCCATAACTATGAAATAATCTACTCATGAGAAGTCCAAATCTCCTAATCCATAGAGCACATGAATCACCATATGCAATCTCAACTCCACCGCCCGAATATCTAACACATCTCTCATACACGATCATCCCGCGAGGGATACTTCTAAAATTCTTCCGTGCCACATAGCAAAATCTGAATATCAGCAGTCGATCAACTAGGAGGGTGTCGCAATACCAATGAAGTATAAAAAAAAACACATTGCTCCTTCTGAAATGTATACTCTCATCAAGCCATACCAAATACTAATGTCATTTACTTAGTCACCTGAAACGGTCCATGCTGCCTAAGGACTCATGACCTTTCCTTCAAAACTGAACTGTGACCTTACACATGAAAATCTCAATCCTACACAACACACCGCATATACCATGCCATTATACGAAAAATACAAGAACTTCGTAATCCACTCCGAGTCACCAACAACTGCATACCTAATTAGCCAAGAACTTTCCATTTGATCCCATCTAGGAGAAAATCACTATACATCACATGCTCCTCACGCCAGTAGGAAATATACATCTCTAACCGTGGTAGAAACCATCAAGAACTGTCCGAATCCCATTTATACAAAACCAAAACCGTCATGACTGAATCCTTCTAACTTAACCAAGCTACGCAGGCCGTCAAAACCCAATAGTATCGCCACAAAACACCTGTAGAAACTCACTACATTATCAAAACCAAAGAGCCAATCGTATCCGTTATCATGCTGATCCAACCCGTTACCAAACTATCCTAACTTACCGAATTCCTACTGAGTTGTCTTCAAATTGATACTTCTCCTCGCCATAATACCACAATCCTTAACTGATTCACCACACAAGACCCTAGCGTAAAACCACACCGCCCTAAGGCTCATAAGCCGCCGAGTGCCCCCCTTAAGCACCCCAAAAGTAACATAACCGAGAGACCCACTATAAAAAGACCTTCTGTGAATTTAAAGCTGTTTATCTTACCTTGCTGATACTGAATGTAGAATCCATAATGATATAGAAATATTGCTGTTATGCCCCGCAATATTACGTCGATATTACGTCCCGCAGTATTATAGTACGATGATGTTACGCTTCACAGTATTCAATTACGACAATGTTGCACCCTGTAGTATTGTACGTTGAGTTTATCGTAAGGTAATTAACATCAGTTCAAGGAAATGATTATTTGGAGATTATAAGGATTATACTATTTCAAACAAGTAATGAGTAAATTCGTGAAGGTAAGAGGGGAAGCAAGTCAAAGAAAATGAATCTTCGTCCAAGTTTGGCATGTTGGGATAAAATACGGCTAGAGCTAAAGTACTCGATATTTATGGGCTAGTGCCATACAAGGTACCACATGACCATGATAGCAAGGTGTATAAGGTATGTGAAAAGTGAGTAGTATTTTACGTAATTTGAGATAATTCTTAATTATGTGGGTGATTGGTTAATAATTGAATAATGGGATATTACCCAATTAATTAAGGAATTAATTATTGGATAGTGGGATTCTTAATAATGGGATATTACTCATCAATTATATTGCATGAGGTGGCAGCCCCCCTTGCAAATTGAAATGACTCATGATATAACATGAAAGGTGGCAATCATTTAAGAAAGGATTGAAAATTTCTTCTTAAGTTCAAGGCTTGCATTATTCACAAAATAGATGAAATTCACAAGAAAAGCCATAAAGGATCTAACGTATTGCTTCAGTAACAACCTTGAAAGGTTTTGATCAAATTAACAAAGTGAGCATATGAAATTTTCTAGAAAAATTCGTATGAGATTTCACAAGGTAATATCAATGGGATTTTAGAGATTTTAAGGGAATACGGTGAAATCTTTCTGAAGAATATCATATGGATTTTTCCCTACTCCGATCTTGCCGTCACGTGTTTGTCGAAATTAACGTGTGTTAGAGGAATTTTCAAGAGAATCGACTCAGGTATGTTAAGGCTATGCCTTCTTTCTTTTTGGCATGATCCATACGATACGAACTAAACGAGCAAATGCATAATTTCCATAAATAATTCTATTCACAGAAATATTAGCGATGCTTATGTTCTTGATTCCCCATGTCATATTATTCTATCATCTATTCATAGGTCTCAGAAAATACGTAAGTTGATAAAGTTTACTTTAAGGTATTATTCAAAGGCAAAATGGTCTTATGACACTCCGAAAGATTTTATTGACGTACTTCGCATGCATTGGCCCATGACCAGATGCCATTATATACGCGTATATATGTATATTATATGTATATGGTATATGGGAAAATGTTACAGCATTATATACGCACCACCACCTGATCAGCTGGTATACGTTGATGATTTGCCCACAGTGGCTGAGATGATATGATGGGATGCCCACAGAGGCTTAATAATGTTATGAACGCATATACCCATGCATGGTATGATATTTATACACATATGCGTGAAATTATAAAAATGAAATGATTCACAGAGCTATGCAAAAGTACATGTCGAGTCTTTTACTCCATGTTTCTTCATGTCTATTATTTACTAATTTTCATTCCTTACATACTCGGTACATTATTTTTACTGACGTCCCTTTTTCCTGGGGAGACCACGTTTCATGCCCACAGGTCCTAATAGACGATTCAAGAGCCCTCCAAGTAGGCTATCAGCTCAGCGAAAGATGTTGGTGTGCTCCATTTGCTTCGGAGTTACTTGTTTGGTTAGTATGATTTAGATGTGTATTATTTGGTATGGCGGGACTCTGTCCCGACCTTTATGAAAATTATGTATTCTTAGAGGCTTGTAGATAGATTTCATGTACGTAAAAGATTGTATGGACTTGTCGGCCTATGTTCAGTGTACGAGTGGTTGTTTTGGCCTTATAGGCCTGTATGTCTTATGTATAAGTTGGTATCACATGTTGTATTCTACTTATCTCACAGCAGCCTTCCGGCTCAGTTATCTATGATAGTATGACATGAAAAGATACGTTATGTTGGTACTCGTTTGAGTAAGGTACCGGGTGCCCATTACGGCCCATCAGTTTGGGTCATGACAAAAGTGGTATCAGAGCAGTTCTGTCCTAGGGAGTCTACAAGCCGTGTCTAGTAGAGTCTTGTTTATAGGTGTGTTGTGCACCACACTTATAAGCAGGAGGCTACAGGGCATTTAGGACTGTCACTCTTTCTTCTTACTCTAGATCGTGTGGTAGAGCTCAGTTGTAAGAACTCAATTTCCTAAACTCTATCTTATTCATAATACGACGATGCCTTCATTTAGAAAGATGGTTGGTAAGGGATTGAATGCGGTTGTGAAAGAGTTGAGTCAGAAGAACCCGGTGAGCTTCTGGAAAAGGAGCCTTAAGGCAAGAATATCTATCCACTTTTATGATGAATGACAATGAGAGATTCAGAAGATAAATACTAGTTTCAACAAGTAAAGAAAGCAAGGTAAAAGAGGGTACGAGGTACCCAGCTAGGGAAGATTATTTGTTTAATATTCAGGAAGAGAGATATAAGCATTTTGAGTTACCTTCAATAGTAACAGAGGTTTGTTTAATTGGCCACACCGATCTATGTTATGCTCTATGGGAGCTAAATATAGTCTAAGAGAAGGACGGGATATCAGGATCCAGCTGGGGTTAAAGTAACCAAAAATGTTAGATGGATTGTTAGCATTAGCTGACATTCCGAAGGATATTGCAAATGTGCTAATACATCTCCTTGTGAGACACCTAGATGGTGCATCTAGAATATTACAATTAGATGTGAATACTAGCATGATAAAAAAACATTTCAAAAGATAGGCACTGAAAGCCTGGAAGGGATAAATATTACCTTAGTGTGACTCTCATCCCTAGTAGAGCGAGGATGCTGAGCAACCCGAAGAGCTGATGAATGAAGCAAGGAGAGCTAAAAGCGAAACATTACGTGTTGAAGTTTTCAAAATAAAGGGATGGGCATAAATATAAGTAGAGTAATGAGAAGACAGACAAGGAAGAATTATAAGTGAGATGTGATACATCGATGACAACGGTCGAATGTTACAGAACCTATAATCAAATGAAGAAAGAGACGAAAGGTGATGGGCCTTAAGACAACAAAATAGTATAGGCCATACAGTTACATCCTCATTTCAAGAAATAAGTTCGCGACTCTAACGTGATTAACAGAAGGAAAAGTTAGACCCAGAGTAATAGAAATCGGTATGGACTGGTGAACAAGATAAACTAAACATGAATTAGGAACTGAGTAATTTGATAATAGTCAGCATCATGAGAATTTCAGATTGCATTCTGGTAATAATAGAATGGACAACAGAAGAAGATCCATGATAAATTCAGAGAATGGTCATTCAGGGATACGCTTCCCTAAAGAAAGCAATATGAGCAAAGATAAGCTTAAGGGACTATGTGTGCCAGTTACACCAAGTGCCACCCTCGTGAGTAAGGAATTTTGTTATCATTGGTACAAAAGGATTACCGCAAGGCAAGTAAGGATCATTGATGATGTGAAAAGACGCCAAAGATGAAAAGGTAAAACATCTATAGGTAGATCTTCGTAACTCTAAATCTTAGTATTCCCTAAAGGGGGAATATGGAGTGATATGGCGCTAAGTCAGATTTAAGTGGTTCTAGTAACTATGGAATGGCAAAGGAAGAATGCGATAAAAAATTAGGAAGGAATGAGATTGCACTTATCCAAATCCTACAGATATGCTACGATTTTAGAATATTATGCAAGGACGACGACAAGGAAAAGAAGTAAGGGTTCCTGCCCGGGATGTTATTGATAGATAAGAAGCCAGTACGTGAGGTAAGTCAAGACAAAGGAAATAAACCAAGGAAGATTACGCGGAATATGGATATGAGAATGGGCCAACGAGTGGTTAGTAGTTGATTCAGGAAGAGCATAGTTATGGCTAGACAAGAGGATACACACAAATCAATAGATCGTGTAAGATAAATAGAATGAACCCCAACATGGGAAATTCAGCCTCACAGATACGACATCATGACCTTGAGAAATACTCAGGTAGGAGTTGGGGTAGTTAAAGATACCGTATGAGTTTTATGGAAATGAAAGAGAGTCCCACTGGTAAGACAGTCAAAATATCAAGTTCAAAAGCGACCCTACAAGAACAAGAGCGTAAACTACGGATAATTATAGGCGAGAAAGGACATCAAAAAAAATAATTTCAAGTATTCGGTGTAATTAGCTCACAGCTTTACAAGAGTCAGAGAATCCTCCCTAAATACTACAATGAAAGACTAGCTGAGAATGTAAAGAAGAAAGCTTTAACCCAAGCTCAGTGTGTAACACCCCGTAAATTTGGCTTAGGTGTGAATGAGTTAAAGGAGTAGTAGGGTTATATTTTGGACATGTGAAGTCCCATCGGGATGAATATGGGAGAAAATAGTTGTTTCAAAATAAAGATGGAAGGTGAGGTGCATAAGATTTGACAAAATTGACTAAGTTTGTAGAAGGTCTGTTTCCAGCAGGGCTTAGTGAAAATGTGTAAGGAATTTGGGAAACCTTAAAGCATGAAAGTTTTATTCCTTTGAAATAGCTTTCCAACGATATATTGTGAAGCCCAAACGGAGCTCTGTGCAAAAAGTTATGCCCATTTTACAGAATGGTGCGTAACCACCGCATTCGGCCGCGTTTGACCGCGACCGCGGTCGTGAGGCAGTGCTCCAGCTATTTACCGCGGTCGGGCCTAGTAGGACGCGGTGGCCGCCTTGGGAAGTCATTTTTTTAGCCCTATTTCGTCCCCCACAGCCCCAAAACATAAAAACTTGCTCTAGAAAGGAAAGCTCTCAAAACCTAACTCCTTAAGGGTCCCTCCACCACCCAAGGTAAGTTCTAATGGTGATTATAAGTTAATTTCAATTTCCTAACATCTTATTAACATGGGTAAACCCTCCATATCATTAGATATTCGATTGGGACATCATTGTTGAGAGAAGGAACCCTAGAACTCGAATTCAAGGGGATTGAACTTCAAAGAGGTAATGTCTTCACCCTCTAATTGATTCTAACATTGGTTTAATGATCATGGACTCTAGTTCATGAGATATGAGTTGATGGGTTTGATAAAAAAACATGAACGATTATAGGTTTGGGGTGTTGATTGTTGATTATTGGTTAAGGGTGTTGTTTACCTTATGGGTGATAAAGAATAATGTTGATTATAGCCATTTGAGACTTTAGAATTATCTAGGAGGAAGAGAATGGGTTATTGGGTGTTGAGACACCATTAATAAAGACTATGAAGCTTTATTGTCACCGAGTGTTTGATAAAATGCCTAAGTAACCAAAATATGAGTATTAGTGCTAATATGGAATCCCTTTGACTTGTATTGATATAGATTAAAGTTGAAAGGGTTGGCGAATGTTGTATTACGCTCAAGAGCAGGAAGTTAAGGTATGTGAGGCTAACTCTCTATGTTTGGGAATTTTAATGATTCTCCCTACACTACGTTTCTTGTACGACGTTACCAATTGCCTCAGAAATACAGTTAAGCCTAGTTCCTTAAATAGTTGTAGAAATTCTATTCTCTGGCTTCATAACTCGTTAAGCACTTTCATTCTGAACGATGTGAGCTCAGTGCGTATTCAATATAGACTTGGGTTTGATGCCCCCGAGTCATAGTATAGATTACTCAGTATGCCATAAATAGTTGATGTTTCAGTGTTCATAATCAGTTCAAGAATACACGTCTCAGTCTAGTCCTATTCAGTATTCCAGTATTATGTAACTCAGTATGATCTAGTATTCTAGTATCATGTAACTCACTGTGATTCAGTATTTCACTATCTAGTATTGCAGTTTGAACACCTATATTTGGGCATGAGGCCGTAGTTTATATGCTTTATGCATACTTGGGCCTAAGGCTGTAGTTTATGCTTTATGCATGTTTGGGCCTGAGGCCGTAGTTTTTGCTTTATACATGTTTGGGCCTAAGGCCATAATTTATGCTTTATGCATTTTTGGGCCTGAGAACGTAGTTATGTATACGTATACTTGGACTTGAGGTCGTAGCTTGTGCACATATATATTGGGCCCGAGGCCGTAGCTTATTCAGATAAATAGGTTGTTCATTATTCAGAAGAGGGAGTATTCATATCCTTACTTCCTTTGTTCAGTTCAGTTATCAGTTATGGTTATCATTTCAGTTATCAGTATCAGTTCAGTTATCAGTTTTCAGTTATCATTTCAGTTATCAATTATCATTGCAGTTATTAGCTATCAGTTATCATTTTAGTTATCAGTTATCAGCTATCGTTTCAGTTTCTATTTCAATAGTTATTATTTCAGTACCAATTATCAATTCTCAGTAATCGCCTTAGTTTCAGTTTTAGCATTTATAATTCTTTCTTTCAGTTGCTTTACATACCAGTTCAATTCAAATGTACTGACGTTCCTTTTGCCCGGGGCCTGCATCTCACGATGCAGTATGATTTACAGGTTGACGATTTAGAGCGCTAGGATTCTCGTACCAGCTATTTGGTGATCCCCAGTTCTTTCGGGGCATTATCATTACCTTATAGTCTTCAGTATTTTTAGACAGTCGGTGTTTTCAGTATTTCATTAGAGGCTTCATAGACTAGAGTAACAGTTTGATAGAGTCGCATGCTTTTCGTAGTAAGCTATGTTGGCTACAAATATGTTTCAGAATTGTATTAGTATTTCCGCACTTTGATTTATATCATCTAGACTTTCAGTATAGCAGCAGGTGTTAGTTTATCTTCCACATTCAGTATATTATGATATCATATGTTGTTTCAGCCAGCCAGTTGGTTCGCTCGGTCACATGTAGTCAGGCACCGGGTGGCGTGTTACGTCTAGGCCCAGGTTTGGGGCATGACAAAGCTTGGTATCAGAGTATTAGGTTCAAGTGTCCTAGGGAGTCTATGTAATCGTGTCCAGTGGAGTTTCCTTTATATATGTGTGTCGGCCACTCATATAAATGGTTAACTACCAAGACATCCAGGATTGTCTTAGTTCTTTCTAATCTAGATCGTGCCACGAAGCTTAGAGCAATAGTTAGCCTTCTCTTCCTATCGAATTCCAAACGTATTGGATGTCCAAGCGATGCATAGGAGAAACCTAAGGTCCTAGAGAGGATATTTGCCCATTGGGGTATAATTATGGAGTACAGGTTGGTAAATATGAGACTTGAGAGAATGTTAAAAGTGGGATGCAGTGATAGTAGTATAGATTAGAGCATAAACTTATCAGAAAGTACAAAAGCAATTATCATGTCTTATGGTTATCAGTTTACCTCAGTTACCATTTATACAGTCTTTCAATTAGCTAGTTGTGGTTATTCAGTACTCCAGTATTCATTTATATGTTTACCAAATATCTAATTTTTAGTGTATCAAAAATTCTGGTGACTTGTGAGTATACAGTGATGCATATGGGTTCTCAAAGAAAATGTAAGTAATAATGGTTATAGGAAAATCTTCACATATTTTAGGTCCGAATTAAGACCAAGACTCACCGGAGGGTGCATGAAGTGATTTATCAGATGATGGTATACTTTGAAAGATAAGTTTGTGCATGGTAGTGTATTCATATGTGTTTTACCTCCTAGAACAACTTCATTTAGTTTTTGGAAATGGAGCCACAAGTTGGATGATGATAGTTCAGATGTCAGACCCTAACATTGGTCACTATAGTTTGGACAGAAAAGAGCCTAAGGGTAAAATACCTAGGAGTAAAAAACGATTGTTATTATTAGAGATGTATTTTTCGTAGAACTCATGCAAATGACTAGAAGATATGATGTATGCAATGAGAAAAAGAGCAACCAATAGTGAATTATAGGGAATGGTTTTAAGTTGTTTAGATTTATTCAAATCAGAACTAGAAGTACCACGTTAGTAAGCTACTATAAGAAGCAGCTATTGATGTAAGATAAAAGATATGGCAGTTCCCCCTTAGGTTATGTGACTAAGTGATTACCGTGGATGTTTATAATATGACATAATTTTGTATTGTATAGAAAGTTTGGGGTTAGATATTCCAATTTTGTTTAAGGCAGATGAATTCCCTAAGTATGATCCACGCACATAGTGTAGAAGAAAGAAAAGGGATAGTATGCGACCGTAGAACAGGGCCGGATGGCGAGGGAAGTTAGAATAACCTTATGCTTCACTTTAATTATTCAGAGCAAGAAAACATGATGGTAGCAGGTGGTTAGTAAAAGAATAGTAAGTAAGTTTTGAGGTGATACATTGAATTAGCACTTTCAGCAGAGCTAGTAGAGGTACAATTTGATTCACTTAGCCAGGTTAACTCTAGTGAGTGGATGACAGTTTGAAATACCGAATGTGTGTTAGAACCCAAGAGTTTAAGTTAAACTCGAAGTATAGTGGCAGTGGGAAAAAAAATTTAGCTAGCAGTGAGAGCACAAACTATAGAAGAATAGCCTTTAGGAATTATCGTAATGTGGTTTCTCCAGGGTTGACAGTGTGAGCAGAGTTAAATTATTAAGATTGTATATGATAGTTGTGAATACATTAGCTTTCCGTTAAGTGAATAATTTAGTTTCCTAGTAGAAAGATTTCTCAGAAGTAAGTTGGAAGATGAGTCGTCATTGACGTAGAATGCACATTGCAGAAAATAAGGAAAGTTATTTGGATCCCAATAAAAAGAGAAGGATCCACAAGTATAAGACCTTTGGTCTAAGGGGTGATGTGAAAATTTTAAGTAAGTCCAGTTAGAGATTTGAAACCCGAATAGTTAGCCTGGGATATGAAAAAGAAAATCAGTTCGGTAATGAAGGAAAATAGTATAATTGCCACAAGGAATATGTCTAGCATGTGTAAGAAACACAAAATGTGTAGAATGATCACCGAGCTTAGTTATTGATGATAAAGTGATCACAGAAAGCTATAAAATTATGCCTATTTATGTGTCACAAAGGTAGTGCCATTGCACGAGACTCTAGGCTTCGGAGTACTGGTCAAAGACTTGGCTCACAACAATTCTATAAGTGTTTTCAGGAAGTGCTTAAGAAGATAAAGTGTGGGAAGTATAACTCATGATTGAGGTAGATAAGAGAACTTTGGTGAAAGAAGTTCACCAGCCAAGATAGGTGTTCGACTTCGGACTTCGAAGATGACAGAGTTGTTGTCTAGAATAGAACTTGTTCTCCCCTAGCAGCCAAAGTGAAGGAGAAACAGTTTGATGACCCCTACGTGTTGCAGTTGAAAGAGGAGATTCACAAGTATAAGACAATGGCTTTTGAATAAGGGGGATATGATGGTACTTTGAGGTACCAAGATAGATTGTGTGTTCCAGACATAGATGGACATAAAGAGGGAAGATCATGTTAGAAGCCCATAATTCCAGGTATTATTTCCATCCAGGTTCCCCAAATATGCATCATGACCAAGGAGATTTATTGGTTGAATGACATGAAAAAAGAACGTCGCAAACTTTGCGGCCAATTGTCCGAATTGTCAGCAAGTGAAAGTCGAGCAGCAGAAAGCCTAGTTTTTTATCACAGAATACACATATTTTGAGTGGAAATGGTAAATATGAAATTTATAACAGGATTATCTTGCTCATTTTAGAAGCATGATTTGATTGGATGATTGTAAATCGACTTACCAAGTCAGCACATTTCTTGCCAGTAAAGACTACAGATTCAGTAGAAGATTATACCAAGTTGTACATTTAGAAATCATCAGAGTGCATGGGACCCCGTTGTCCATCATTGTATGTCATGGTTCTCAGTTTACAATGAACTTTAGAAGTCCTTCATAAAGGATTTGGCACAAGTTTTTCATCCTCAGAAAGATGGCCAGGCAGAGCGCATTGTTCAAACAGTTGAGGATATGTCCTTGATGTTAAAAGTAATTGGGATGATCACATACCTCTCATTGACCTTGCTAATAATAACCTACCACTCTAGTATCAAGATGGCACCGTACGAAGCTCTGTATGGGCGAAGGTGTAGATCACCAATTGGTTGGTTCGAAATTGGAGAAGTGAAGTTGTTAGGACCCGATTTGGTCAATCAGACTATAGAGAAAGTTAAGTTGATTCAAGAGCGTTTGAAGAAAACTCAGAGCCGCTAAAAGTCCTATTTGAGTGTGCGGCACAGAGACTTAGAGTTTCAAGTTGATGGTTGGGTATTCTGAAAGTTTCACTTATGAAAAGCGTTATGAGATTTGGGAAGAAGGGGAAGCATAGTCCCTGCTATATTGGGTCATATAGATTCTTGCGAAGGATCGGTCAATTAGCTTATGAGTTGGAGTTTCCACCATAATTAGTGGTGGTACAGCCAGTATTTCACGTGTCATGTTATAACATTCAAGTTTCCAGTACTCAAATACTCATGCAAGCTTAGTACTAAGATTACTCAATTATTCGTGCCAGTTCAATATACATATATCCATATTAGTTCAGTATTCACGTATCCATGGCAGACCAATATTCAGTAAATGCAGTAGTCATTCAGTTCAGTATCTCAACAATTTAGTAATCATGTATTCATTCAGTTTAGTATGTAAGTGTTAATGAAAGTTCATGTTTCCACCAGACCCGTTTATGGTCCAGAGTTAGCAGTAGTTGCAGCCAGGACCATCATTCGAGGACGAATGATTCCAAGGGGGAGATAACGTAACACCCCGTAAATTTAGCTTAGTTATGAAAGAGTTAAAGGTGTAGCAGGGTTATATTTTGGACATGTGAAGTCCCATCGGGATGATTATGGGAGAAAATAGTTGTTTCAAAATCAAGATGGAAGGTGAGGTGCATAAGATTTGACAAAATCGACTAAGTTTGCAGAAGGTCTGTCTTCCAGTAGGGTTTAGTAAAAATTTGTAACTTATTTGGGAAAACTCAAAGCATAGTAGTTGTAGACCGTTGAAATAGCTTTCCAACGATATATTGTGGAGCCCAAACGGAGCTCTGTACAAAACGTTATGACCATTTTACAGAATGGTGCATAACCACCACGTTCGGCCGCGTTTGACTGCGACCGCGGTCGTGAGGCAGTGCTCCAGCTATTTATCGCGGTCGGGACCGCGGTCAGGCCTACTGGGACATGGTGGCCGACGTTGAAAGTCATTTTGTTAGCCTATTTCGTCCCCCACAACCCCAAAACATAAAAACTTGCTCTAGAAAGGAAAGCTCTCAAAAACCTAACTCCTTAACGGTCCCTCCACCACCCAAAACCAAAAGTAATATTTGAGACCCTATGATTTGCACACAAAAATTTTTTGGCATGCGTGAGAACTCTGATAAGCTAAGTATGCACGCAACAAGTGGGCAAAAAGACTGGGAGAAACAATTGCTTACATTTGAAGAAAGCTGAGATGGAATGAAAGGAATTATTCGATGCATGATCCAGAGTTAGTTACGTTATGAACGCACTTAAAAGTTTGGAGTTTTATACATGCAGCTTATACAGTCGTAGAAGATTCCGGTATAAGTTAAAAGAAAGAATTGGGCCTAGGTCATAGACGAAGGATCAAATTATTAAAGGATTTTATCATGTATATTCATCAACACCCATTAAAGGCTACACATAATAACTAATACCATGAACCGCAGATCGGGAGGTAGCTTACGCCTACATAAAGGTTGATCAGAAGAAGCAGAAAACTAAAAAGTTACATCAACGAAGTAAATCAGGAATTTGATTATTGGACTCAGAAAATTATAAACCTCGCGTGAGAACATTGAAGGATTACTCTTAATATCTGAGGTACAAGAGGGATAGTATAGTCGCCATATTCTATAATGGCCCTATTGTTAATTTAGCCAGTTAGAATAGTACCAGCCTCGTAGGAAGTCAGCATGAAGCTCTCACCGGATTGTGTATGCACCAGAGGTGTAAGTATTATAATAGAGCTTCAAGTTATGGACATGAATTATACCTATGTGGAAGGGAGGTCATGAAAGAGATAGAAGATACGATATGAGGTTTTATGGTGAGTAAGGTAATAATGAATAACGTACGGGATACTCAATTGCAGAAGGTTGTGAATAGTTCATACTTCGGATAGAAGGCTAGAAGTGCTGGGATTCAGTATCCCGGAATGATAGCGGCGTCGTCAGTGTCGTACCTTCCAGCATGGTTTCTAAGTATCGAGAGATCTAGTCAAGAGAGTGAAGAAGAGTTAGAGACGAGGTGATGTCTCGCTTGATATTCCAGAATAACACAAGGAAATCTATGGTGCTAGCAAGTGGATGGAAGGCTACGAATAGTGTAAATAGATACGCACAGGTCGCAAGCTAAAGTATTGTAAAGCGACAAAGTTTTATGACAGGAGTAAGGATTAGAAAGGGTGAGTGAGAAGATAATGAGAATGGATAAGTCCTCGGGATTAAGCCCATGAAAACAAGAGAGCTAATGGTTTCTCTAAATTATAGAAAGTTCAGCATAGCCTGAATGAACTCAAAAGAGTCTAAGACTAATAACATCTAGAAGGTATGGAATGTTGCCCTGGTAGTGGAATGAGGGTGTGATTGTGATAGATAAAGGATGGCGTTTGGGCCTTCGATTGAGTAATGACTTGAAGAGGATTTCATGAATTGTACTGGATTAAAATACCCACATAAGTGAATCACATTGGAATGCTATAAAATACAGTTATTGAAGTACAATATCACTGCTAAGTGGATTAGGAAAATCACTTCGAATATTCCTCGATGCAACGTAAGCCCCTAGTGGCAAGGAATTACTTAAGAAGTTTCAAGTTATCAGTGGTATATTGTAGGTCAATATTGAGGTGAATCAACAATGGATGGACAAAAGTCACAAAGTATGAGATGAGATTAGGCTGTCATTCTTAAGATGAGCAGTAACGAGGAAGCATTAAAGGACTTAGATTTATACATATGGGATAAGCAATGAGAGTAAGCTGGAATTTTGTAGCAGACCTTAGCAACGATAAATCAAAGTAAGAGTTATGGTAGTAAATTCATACGGATGGATAAATGGACCTATGAGATAAGATATAGCAATATTGGTGAGTCCAACAAAGTACCGAGTGAAGAACTTCAGTACACTCATAGATGCCCAGAGGGGCAACTTTTCAAGCTCTATATATATTTACAAAGTAAGGCCTAGAGATTGGCTAAAAACTAGAGAAAAAAAAGAGGAGAGAAGATTCGCGTAAGCGCATTTACAAGGTCAAAGTCGTAGAGGCTACATGATTGAAGGTAGCAACAGTTGCGAGATTGGAAGGATTCCGACTATAAGTCGTGGTGTGAGAAAGAGGCCTAAAGGGGGGAATTCCCTGGCCTTCGGTTTTATTCACAAAACAACTGCCTAAACTTGGCAAGGGGAGGTNCTGCCTAAATGGCAAGGGGAGTATTAAGGTATTCACAAGAGCTATAAGTTATGAAAATGATAAGAGCATCAGTCAACATTCGAGGACGAATGTTCCAAAGGGGGGATTGATGTTACGCCCCGTAATATTACGTCGATATTACGTCCCACAGTATTATAGTACATGATGTTACGCTTTGCAGTATTAAATTACTATAATGTTGCACCCTGTAGTATTGTACGTTGAATTTGTCGTAAGGTAATTGACATCAGTCCAAGGAAAAGAGTTTTTTGGAGATTATAAGGATTATGCTATTTCAAACAAGTAATGAGTAAATTCGTGAAGGAAAGAGGGGAAGCAAGTGAAAGAAAATAAATTTTTGTCCAAGTTTGGCATGTTGGGATAAAATACGGCCAGAGCTAAAGTACTCGATATTTATGGGCTAGTTCCATACAAGGTACCACATGACCATGATAGTAAGGTGTATAAGGTATGTGAAAAGTGAGTAGTATTTTATGTTATTTGAGGTAATTCTTAATTATATGGGTGATTGGTTAATTATTGGATAATGGGATATTACCCAATTAATTAAGGAATAAATTATTGGATAATGGGATTCTTAATAATGGGATATTACTCATAAATTATATTGCAAGACGGTCGGCCAGACCCCCCCCCCCCCCCCCCCCCCCAAATTGAAATGACTCATGTTATAACATGAAAGGTGGTAATCATTTAAGAAAGGATTGAAAATTTCTTCTTAAGTCCAAGGCTTGCATTATTCACAAAATAGATAGAATTCACAAGAAAAGCCATAAAGGCTCTAACGTATTGCTTCAGTAACAACCTTGAAAGGTTGTGATCAAATTAACAAAGTGAGCATATGAAATTTTCTACAAAAATTCGTATGAGATTTCACAAGGTAATATCAATGGGATTTTGAGATTCTAAGGGAATACAATGCAATCTTTCTCAAGAATATCGTACGGATTTTCCCTCTTCCGATCTTGCCGTCACGTTTTTATCGAAATTAACGTGTGTTAGAGGAATTATCAAGAGAATCGACTCAAGTATGTTAAGGCTATCCCTTATTTCTTTTTGGCATGATCCATACGATACGAACGAAACGAGCAAATGCACAATTTCCATAAATAACTCTATTCATAGAAATATTAGAGATTCTTATGTTTTTGATTCTTCATGTGTCATATTATTCTATCATCTGTTCATGGGTCTCTGAAAATACGTAAGTTGATAAAGTTTACTTTAAGGTATTATTCAAAGGCAAAATGGTCTTATGACACTCCGAAAGATTTTATTGATGTACTTCTCATGCATTGCATTTATGTACATTGACTCATGACCAGATGGCATTATATACACGTATATATGTATATTATGTGTATATGGGATATGAGAAAAGGTTACGGTGTTATATACGCACCACCACCTGATCAGCTGGTATACATTGATGATTTGCCCATAGTGGCTGAGATGATATGATGGGATGCCCTCAGAGGCTTGATGATGTTATGAACGAATATACACATGCATGGTATGACCTTTATACACATATGCATGACATTATAAAAATTAAATGATTCACAGAGCTATGCAAAAGTACATGTCGAGTCTTTTACTCCATGCTTCTCTCATGTCTATTATTTACTGATTTTCATTCCTTACATACCTGGTACATTATTTGTACTGACATCTCTTTTGTCTGGGGACGCTGTGTTTCATGCCCGCAGTCTCGGTAGACAGTTCGAGAGCCCTCCAAGTAGGCTATCAGCTCAGCGGAAGATGTTGGTGCGCTCCATTTGCTTCTGAGTTGCTTGTTTGGTTAGCATGATTTAGATGTGTTTTGTTTGGTATGGCGGGACTCTGTCCCGACCTTTATGAAAATTATGTATTCTTAGAGGCTTGTAGACAAATGTCATGTGCGTAAAAGATTGTATGGCCTTGTCGGCCTATGTTTAGTGTACGAGTGGTTATTTTTGCCTTAAAGGCCCGTATGTCTTATGTATAAGTTGGTATTACATGTTGTATTCTACTTATCACACAGAAGCCTTCCAGCTCTGTTATCTATGATAGTATGACATGAAAAGATACGTTATGTTGGTACTCAGTTGAGTAAGGTAACGGGTGCCCGTCATGGCCCAATGGTTAGGGTTGTGACAACTGCGAGTCTCGACACCATCCAATGTAACTCTCGGCTTCTAGCCATATGCAAATCCGCAATATTCTCAATTGCCACGTATAAATCTTGAATTCATTAGAACCATTCTCGAGAGTCATCCACTCTACTCAAATCTCAATAGCACCGCCCAAAATAGACCGAACGACTTGTGCCCCATTTGCACCCCAACACCCTAAGAAGTAATTCATACCTGTAAGCAACCGAGTAAACCTTTACTCCACGCACGCTACATCCCTTAGAATAACAACTCAATTATCCAATGTTTCTCATATACCAATAAAGCATAATACAAACCTTATGCAAAAATTCCTTTACTCGAGTCAGCCTCGATCTCAACCTCTGCAAGTCATAACTGATTCACAATATACCTCAAACTGAAACCAATACAACACTTAACCGCGCAATCAACCCATCGATAACAACTCCCCTACTTGGCTCAAAGCCAAGGAATAAAGCATTTGGTAACTTATAATACCCATACTCTGTTGTTACCAAAAAATCGCATTGAAATTCAACTAAATCCTTCATAAGCTTATGTAACACAAACCATCTAATGTCTCAAATCATCTGCAAATCTCACATTCACCCTTGTAACAGTCAAGCCAATCCTCATAAGCGATCCCAGACCCAAATTGCACTACATATAATTCACTAGTAAAAGAGGCCTCCCAACAGCACAACATAGGAATCACACAACCTCAAGACACCCCACAGGGGACAACCCACCTGCTTAGCCTCAAACTGACATCTTTTTATACCCTTCCACAGTCACAACTACTACGCAAATACTTAGTCTTCTGATTTTGAACTCATCAACAAGACATGAAAAATCTTCTTCACTCCATAATTAAACAACATGAAAGATCTTCCAACACACCCATAACTCGAGATTATACGTCAAATCAAGTCAGAAATCAAGCACCAATTTACATCTCAGTCAAACTCTTTTCATCACATTCAAACCATCTGAACACTTCCCGCAGTCACATCATACTCGTTACATAGCCGTCTAACAACAAATTCCACCAATAGGGACACTACTGGACAGATAAGTCCAAAAGCACGTGCTCACACAATCAACATCTCTGTGCTCAAGCTACAGTCAAAACCCGGCCTCAAGTCCTTCACACTGGCCCATCATTAGCATACTAAAATCATATCTCGCACCTCATCCCTGGAATCATAAGCCGTCTATGCACAGCTAATATCGAGCGCTGACGTGCGCTTACGAATGCATGGAAGGAAATTCAAAGGATTATGCTTCAAGCTGAATCGATGCCGCACGATAAGGAGAGAAAGATGGGAAGTATATCCTAAATGCCCTGTGGCCTCTCGAAGATAGGTAAGGACGTCATCATACCGATCCGCAAGACTCTACTAGACACTTGCTCATGACTTGTAGAACCTATGAACCTAGAGCTCTAATACCAAGCTGTCACGACCAAAAATCCACTAGTCGTGATGGCACCTAACCTAACTCGCTAGGTAAGCCAATTAACAATTATCCATTTCCAATTAACTTAATAAAACAATTAAACAAAAGAATTATCTGATTCTTATACATTTCCCAAGGGCTGGTAGTACAAATCATGAGCTTTTAAGAATAGAGTTTACAAAGATGATATGAAGTAAATACACCTTCTGTTTGAAAAGTACATAAACAGAGTTTTAAAATCTAAGGCTACCATAAACAAGAGGCAGCTACAATAGGGATGCAGGTACGTCTTGCAATCCAGCTCCTGTCGAACACATCAACATCAACATCAACATCTGAAATCTGCATGCAATGTGCAGGAAGTGTAGTATAAGTACAACCGACCCCATGCACTCAATTAGTAACAAACCTAACCTTAGGTTGAAAGTAGTGACGAGCTGGAACATAGGTCGGGTCCAACACCAATAACTAACAACAATTCATAACAACGTAGAGCATATAAATAAGGAAGTAACTCAAAGATAAAATGCTCAGATTTTTCACAATTTTCCAAAAATAGTTCCGCTTTTCAAGAATATCAGTGAAAACCCAAATGCTTTACCGAAATCGTCGTAAAATATGAGATAGTTTCAAAACTATAATTTTTCTAAAAATCCTTTTCACAATAAATAAGATGTTTCATTTTCATTCCAAATAGCAATTGTGAGATACCTCTCTATGACCACATATCAATGTGTGTAAAAAGTCATGAATGACGTGATACTGTACAACATGAGGAAAATGCATCTCTATTCATGTATGTCATATATGCATGCCAATGCCATGTATCTCAGAGATGAATCATGTACTCACACTCTCAGATTACTCAATCTCACTGTCTCACACTTTCCACTCATCATGCAACCACTCGGTACTGTATATGGCCCATACGGCCCAAGGAAATCCATCCCGGAACATATACAACATTGACTATAAGTCACTTAGTACCGAGGAAAAAGGGCAATCCAACCCTATGGAGAAATCAATCTCCAAGTATCAAGTACATCAAACAAATCCATGTCAAGAGAAATCCATCCCTCAATAATACCATCCGCGCTCACTGGGGGTGTGTTACAGACTCCGGAGGGGCTCCTACAGCCCAAGCGCTATCATAATCATCAATATAACCGGTGCGACGTGCAGCTCGATCCCATAACAGTCACTTATAATCAGGCTCTCGGCCTCACTCAGTCATCAATCTCTCCAGTCTCACCCACGGGCTCACAATTTCATGGAAGCTAACCCGGAACAATGATATGATGTATCAATAGATAACAACTGAGTATGAGATATGATATGAATGCATGAATATGACTGAGTATGAAATATCAACGAAATCAGTGAGATGACAACAAGCAACGACCACTATGGGTCATAAGAATATCAGCATAAAGCCTAAACATGATATCTAGCATGATTGACAACTCAGTTACTTTATCACATGGTGAAAACACTGATATCAACAAAAATAGGTCCACTATATAGTGCAATGGAAATAATGGAATCACAATTCACAGGGTGCACGCCCACAGGCCCGTCACCTAGTATGTGCGTCACCTCAATACCAATCATACAACATGTAATTTGGGGTTTCATACCCTCAGCACTAAGTTTAGAAGAGTTACTTATCTTGAACAAGCCAATTCCAACACCAAGCGAGCCAAGCGAGGCTCCAAAAGTGCCATTACACGTGTAGCGACCTCCGAACGGTTCAAAACTAGCCAAAAGCAACTCAAATACATCAGATAAAGCCCAAGGAAGCAATTACAAATGATAAAGATCAAATTCTACATCAAATCCCAAATCCGGCCAAAAATCACACCCGAGCCCACGCCTCGAAACTCGACAAAACTCACAAAATCCAACAACCCATTCAATTACGAGTCCAACCAAACTAGTTTCACTCAAATCCGACTCCAAATCGATGTTCAGAACTTAAAAAAATCATATCATGAAACATTAGGCCAAAGCCCGCAATTTCCTCTTTAAAATTCTCACCAATCTATATGGTGAGAATCGCCTCCAAAATCACCCAACGGAACCATAAGGAATCCATTCCAAGGTCAAATACCAAAAAGTCAAACTTGGTCAAACCTTTCAAATTTAATACTTCTAGCTGAGAATCATTCTTCCAAATCCGTTCCGAATAACCCGAAAGCCAAAACCGACGATTCACACAAGTCATAGTACATCCTACGGAGCTACTCATGACCTCAACAACCGAGCGAAGTGCAAATGATCAAAACGACTGGTCGGTTGTTATACCAACCCGCTAGGTAAGCCAGTTTAACAATAATCCAACTTCAAATGAGATTTACTTAGAAAATAATGGGGAAATAATTGAACTTTTATACAACTTCCCAAGGAATGGTAGTACAAATCATAAGATTCTAAGATTTTGAGTTTAAAAAGCTGGTATGAAATCAATACATCATCTGTTCGAAATATACATAAACAGATTCATAAATCTAAAGCTACCAACAACAAGAGGCAGCTATAACTATAACGTAGGTACATCTTCAATGCCAGCTCCCGTCACACACAGCAACATCAACTCCAAAATCTGCACACAAGGTGCAGAAGTGTAGTATGAGTACAACCGACCCCATGTACTCAATAAGTAACAGCCCTAGCCTTAGGTTTGAAAGCAGTGACGAGCTTGAACTACGGTTAGAGTCCGACACCATTAGCCAAGAACAACTCGTAACATTATAAAGAAAATAGTACAAGTAATACTCAAAGATATGATACTCAGCTCGTTCATAGATATGGAAAATAGACATGCTTTTTAGATATAACAGTAAAACCCAATTATTTCGCCGAAATCACCAAAATGTGAGTACGTCAGAAAAACTGAGATTCTTCCAAAACTTTCAACAACAGATAAGTTGTTTCATTATCAGATGGCATGAGGAAAGTACATCTCTATGCCTACATATCAATGTGCATGTGAAGTCATGAATGTTACAATACTGTACAGGATGTGGAAATACATCTCTATGCCTACATGCCAAGTATGCATGTCAAGTGTAATGCACCTCAATGATGAACACATGTGCTCATGCTCTCAGAGCAGTCAGCCTCACTTAGCAAACTCAATCACTCAGTCCTCCCAGTCACTCAGTCGTTCCAATCACTCATTCTTCCCTGTCACTTAGTCTTCCCAATCACTCGGCACTCGCGCTTGGTACTCGGCACTCATACTCAGTAGGTACCTGCGCTCACTGCTGGTATGTCAGACTCCGGAGGGGCGGATACAACCCAAGCGCTAATATAAGCCAATAATGTCATGAATTAATAAAGCCTGCTGCGGCGTGCAACCCGATCCTATAAATAACACTCACTATCAGGACCTCGACCTCACTCAATCATCAATCTCTACAGCCTCTCGGCTCACAAATCTCATGTCAATCAGCACAAAGAATGATATGATGTGACAACAAATGATAACATAGACTGTGATATGATATGCAAATGAATGAATATGACTGTGTAATTTAGATTCAAGAAAATAACTCGATAGTAGAAATGACCTAAGTGGGTCCCAACAGGATGAGCATATAGCCTAAAGTTTCTAACATGGATCACAGTTCAATTACTCTAGCACGTAGAAATTTCATGGATAGAAATAGGATTATGTAACTACACAATACCAAAGGATCAACCGAGTCATAATTCTCACGGTGCACGCCCACACGCCCGTCACCTAGCATATGCATCACCTCAACACAAAACATAACACATATATTTAGGGGTTCATGCCCTCAGTACCAAGTTTAGAAGTGTTACTTACCTCGAACAAGCCAAATCCAATACCGAGCAAGCCAAAATATACTCTAGAAATGCCATCTCGTGCGTACTGTCCTTCGGATAACTCAAAACTAGCCAAAAACAACTCAAGAAGATCAAATAATACCCAAAAAACAAACCCAATCGATAAAGGTTGAATCTTTAATCAAAAGCCTTTTGTCAACTAAAAAGTCAAACTC
This sequence comes from Nicotiana attenuata, assembly GCF_001879085.1. Lineage (NCBI taxonomy): Eukaryota > Viridiplantae > Streptophyta > Magnoliopsida > Solanales > Solanaceae > Nicotiana > Nicotiana attenuata. The sequence goes on from NW_017670416.1 coordinate 511,554, forward strand.
GGGCCCTGTGACGACCCAAAGGGTCATCACCTGTATTCCTACTCACTCTGTATTTCTGAGGCCGTGAAAACCTCACTTGGGTGTTGCCTCGAATTTGTGTGCGCAGTCCGGGTGCGTAGCCGGAATGTTTAAATATGAATTTGCGAGAAAGATAATAAAATTTTGATGTTTTAATTGATTAAGTTTGACTTCGGTCAACGTTTTGGGCAAACGGACCCGGATTGGTGATTCGACAGTCCCGGAGGGTCCGTAGGATAATATGAGACTTGGGGGTGTGCCCGGAATCAAATTCCGAGGTCCTGAGTCTGAGGAACGAATTGTTATGTGAAATTGTTTTCTGAAAATAACTAATGAATTGGAAAGTGTTATTTGTTTAGAAGACTGTGCTGTTGGGCTCGTATTTTGGTTCCGACGCCCGGCACAAGTCTTAAATATGAGTTAAGCAATTGCTGTGAAGTTTGGTTAGATTTGGACGTCATTTGACGTGTTTTGAGCTAGAAACAGTAAAATTTGATGTTTCATGGAAATTGGAAGGAAATCATGGGTCTTGAGGCCTAATTCGATGTTGTTTTGGCGATTTGATCGCACGGATGAGTCCGTAGGATGTTTTTAGAGTTATGTGTATGTTTCATTTGGAGCCCCGAGGGCTCGGGTGAGTTTTGAGTGGGTCCCAGGAGGGTCTTAGACTTAAAAGTATCAGAAATTGCAGGTCCAGGTGTTGCAGGCCCCCAGCGCGGCCGCGGTGCATTTCTGCGCAGTCCGCGTGGCTAGGTTCAGAGGGCCAGTGAATTCCAGTTCGACCAGCGCGACCGCGTGCCATATCAGCTCGGTCCGCGCTGGAAGATTCAGAGAGGGGTCTTGGGTCCATTCAACCAGCGCGGCCGCGCACCAAATCAGTGCGGTCCGCGCTTGGTGGGTTCGGAGAGTCGTTTTCCCTCCCTTCCTCGGTGCGGCCGTGGGGCATTTTTGTGCGGTCCGCGCCGGGTCTTCAGTAAAGTATATAAAGTCGGGATTTTCAATCATTTTTCACTTTTTCAAAACCCAAAATATATGTGGCGATTTTCCAAACGATTCTTCTTCTTCAAAACGATTGGTAAGTGATTTCTAACTTATTTTCTTTACTCCTTAACATCTTTAAACCTAATTCCAACTTCAACACAAAGATTTTAATGGGGGAATTTGGGAATTTAGGGTAGAACTAGGGTTCCTAAATTTGGGGGTTTTGGACCTCAATTTGAGGTCGGATTCCAAAATAACTTACATATTTGAGTTCATGGGGGAATGGGTAATCGGGTTTTGGTTCGAACCTCGGATTTTGACCACGTGGGCCCGGGGGCATTTTGGGAAATTTTGAGAAAAACTGTGGGAAATTCACTTTTCATGCTTTCAAATTTATTCGATTAGCATTTGTTGATACACTCAAGAAATTTGTGACTAGATTCGAGCGGTTTGGTGGTGAATTCGAAGGGTAAAGCGATACTAGAGGCTTGAGTTGAGTTTGGAGGATTTGAGCTATGTGTTTGATCTAACTTTGGCTTGAGGGAATAGGATTAGAGTATTATTTACTAATTGTTAAATGTTGAGTACGGTGTATAGGCATGGTGACGAGTATCTATACACCGGTGTCTAGCATGACCGTGGGTCTTTATTTGTGCTTAATTGGGATACTGTAGTGACTCTTCCTTGTTAATTGATGGTTTCTATATGATATGAAGAGAATGAGAAGGAAATATAATGTGTAAACTCGTTGGAGCGTTGGCTCGATTTTTGACTTGATTAAACAGTAAGAAATGAATGTAAGAGAAAGAAATGTGATTATTCCCTTGCCGGGACGTGTAAGTTATTGTTGTTGTTCCCTTGCCGGGAATTAACTGCTTAGTCATGTTCTCCCTTGCCGGGAAACTATTATATACTATGAATTGGGATCGTGTGGCACGCCGACCACTTATATATTATGAAATGGGATCGTGTGGCACGCCGACCACTTATATATTATAAAATGGGATCGTGTGGCACACCGACCACTTATATATTATGAAATGGATCGTGTGGCACGCCGACCACTTATATATTATGAAATGGGATCGTGTGGCACGCCGACCACTTATATACTAAGAAATGGGATCGTGTGGCACGCCGACCACTTATATGGATTATGAGATCTGATGTAGTTTCGTGTTTACTTCTGATAAGTTGTTTTCATCTGTATTTCCCCTAAGCTTGTCCCCTCCCTGCCTTAATTGGTATTTTCTGCTGTTATTTTGTTGTACTTGTATATACATATATATCTGCACAGGTTGTTTTTGGTAGGTCCTGTCTAGCCTCGTCACTACTTCGCCGGGGTTAGGCCAGGCACTTACCAGCACATGGGGTCGGTTGTGCTGATGCTACACTCTGTGTATCTTTTTGCACAGATCCAGGAGCAGCTTTTGGGCCTCAGCAGCAGGTTTTGATCGGGAGCTGACTTCAGGCCAGGGACTTTCGAGGTAGCCTAGCCGACGTTCGCAGGCTGGAGTCCCTTCTATGTTATTAGTTTGTTTTCCTTGTACCGAGACAAACATTGATGTGCTTCTATTCAGACTTGTTTTTAGCACTCTTTAGTAGTCCGTGAGTTAGTGACACCGGATCCGGGTAGAGTTGTATTTAAACTTTCGCATTTGGTTTTCAGTTATCTATGTTTTTAAGACTTCCGCTTTATGTCATTATGTTTGATTTTATTAAATAGTTGGTAATTGTTGCGAAAAGGTAGATTAAATTGGCTTGCCTAGCTCTCATTAGTAGGCGCCATCACGACTCCCGAGGGTGGGAAATCCGGGTCGTGATAGGCCCGCACCTCGGAACCTGACAAAACTCACACAATCCGACAACCATTCAATTACGAGTCCAACCATACTAGTTTCACTCAAATTCGACTCCGAATAGATATTCAAAAGTAAAAAAGTTACTTTATGAAATTTTAGACAAAACCCCCTGAATTTCACTTTGAGATCATCAATCAAATGCCAAAAACGAAGATGGATTCATGAAATATAACCAAAACTGAGTATAGAACACTTACCTCAATCCATATGGTGAAAATCACCTCCAAAGTTGCCCAAATCCGAGCTCCCCAACTTAAAATATGACCAAATGAACAAACCATTGATATTAAATATTTCTGCCCAACTGTTCTGCCTCGTTTTTTGTGCCAAATGATCCTAAAACTTAGATTTGATGCCTCCAATGAATTTCTTGTGAAATTCCAGTCAAGGTAGGCTTTTGAATCAGTCCATTTGACCTTACAATGAAGGAGAAATGTTGGTTTTAATATTAGGAAATAGTGTGGATTTTTAAATACGAATTCAGTTGCAATTTCGTAATTAATTTGAAAAAGATCTAGCAACCTAATTCTTAGTAAAATGACCATAAATTCCTCATACAATGTCAAAATTTGATGATTCCAGTTGCTATGGTTCCAAAGTTACGATACAGATCTAGTGCTTCAATCAAAGCAGAATTTGGAGCTCATTTGCTTAATTTGGTACCATTTTTGCTAGAAAAAACGAAGTCGAAACATAAAAACCGAGCGGAACACAACCCAAGCCTATCCGAAACTCACCTGAGCCCATCGGGTCCCCGTCCGAACATACCAACAAGTCCCATAACATAAAACAGACTTACTCGAGGCCTCATATCATGCATAACAACATTAAAACCACAAATCACGCCTCAAATCGAACTTAATGAGCTTTGAATCATTCAACTTCCAAAACTCGTGCCGAACCTTTTCAAATCAACTCGGAATGAACTCAAATTTTGCGCACAAGTCCCAAATGACATAACAAAGCTATTACGATTCCTGAAACCACAATCCAAACCCGATATCATCAAAGTCAACTCCCTGTCCACCTTATGAACATTCCAAACCTTCAAATTTCCAACTTTTGCCAAATAGTGCCAATACATTCTAGAAATATCCAAATGCAAATTCGGGCAAACGCCCAAGTCAAAAATCACCATCCGGACCTAACGGAGCCATCAAAACTCCGATTTGAGGTCAATTTGTCACGACTCCAGTTCACCCTCCGTGAACTGTCGTGATGGCACCTAGTCCCTACGACTAGGTAAGCCTAACAAGTGCTGAAAAAAAAATCGAAACCTTGCGGAAGTATAACTTAAAACCAAGATTTAACGAAACGGAACCAAAATGTAAAATGCCACACGACACATACAGCACAATGTCTCAAACTTCTACAATACTATCCCAAAACCTGGAAACTCACACGAACACAAGCTGAGAGAAATATAGAAAACGGCTCTAACTCCGGAATGTCTACATCAACAGTAAATAGAAGGGCTAATACTACAAGATAGAATAAAGATGGAGACTCTTCGGTCTGCGAACACGGCAGATGTACCTCGAAGTCTCCAAAAGCTCTCCCTGCCTCAAGGATGGTAAGTCTGAACAGCAGTACCTGGATCTGCACATGAAAAACATGCGCATAAAGGGCATGAGTACACCACAGCGGTACTCAGTAAGTGCCAAGCCTAACTTCGGTCAGGTAGTGACGAGGAAGGTCAGGGCCCTACTGAGGTTAAACATAATAATAAGTTTCAGCAGTATGGAATAAATAATATAAATGAGAACAGCAATGAAATAAGACAGGTTATACCAGGCAACAACAATTATACAAAAGAACAAAGTAAACTCGGAAATCAGAACAGCTCAATACCAATAGTAACACAAGGATCTCCAAGGATACCGTCCTGTAGTCCCTTTCATCAACTGCCCAGAGGATCGTCCGGGATACCGTCCCGTAGTCGAACTATCAATGCACGGGGATCTATCGGGAATCTAACCCGCAGTCCTAAAGTAAATGTGCAGGGGGATCTATCGGGAATTGAACCCGCAGTCCCAAAGTAAATGTGCAGGGGGATCTATCGGGAATCGAACCCGCAGTCCCAAAGTAAACAAACAAGGGGGAGCTACCAGAATCCCACATCCGTAGTCCCAATGTAAATACACAGCGACAACAAGGAGATGTTCAGAATGAACTTTCATATCAAGGCAACAAGTAATTCTGACCTAACATACTACACGTATCGAAACCAAGGAAATTTAGCAAATTGGCAATTCAAATCAACTAAACATGCTTTTCTAACTAACAACAGGCTAAATTCGCAAGTATAAATAAGCAGGTAAGAAAGGAACTCAGTATTAAATGCTTAAGCAAAACCGGATTTTCAATAATTAGCTCAAGTACGCGCTAGTCACCTCACGTACAAGGCATTCAATTACCAAATATCATATCCTAAGGGGAAAGTCCCCCACACAAGGTTAGACAAGCCACTTACCTCGAACCGGCTCCAAAATCAACTCGAAACCACACGTTTGCCACGAGTATCCGACTCCGAATGGCCCAAATCTATTCAATTCAACTACATATTGTAAATAACATCTCAAGCAATTGATTCTATAATTAAATTCTAAACTAATACGCGAAATTATGTAAAATGACCAAAATTCCCCTCAGGCAAACGTCTCGGAATCGGGTGAAATTTATATTTTCAGAAACCTCATACTCTCACGAGTCTATGCATAACAAGAACACAAAAATCGGAGTCCAAATGACCCTTCAAATCCTCATTTAAAGGCCTCTTAAACTCAAGCCCTAATTACTAATTTTTCCCAAATTTCTCACCACTAATTAGGTATTTAATCACATAAAAACGAGTTATGAAGTCAAGGACATTACCTCCAAGTGATTTCTCTTTGATTTCCTCAAAAACCCGTCTTAGAAGCTTCAAACCCGGATAAAAATGGTGGAAGAATAGCCAATTTTTGCAAGGCAACTATTTATAAGGTTTGCCCAGCTATTTCCGCATTTGCGGCCCTGGGACCGCATCTGCGGTCCCGCTTCTGCGGACCATGTGTCGCATCTGCGACCCACACTTAAAAGTCCAATTTCCGCATCTGCGGACCTCTAACCGCTCCTGCGGTTCCGCTTCTGCGGGCCTCACGCCGCATCTGCGGTTTCTGAAGGAATGGCCCAAAGCCGCTTCTGCGGCGCCGCATCTGCGGTTCCCAAGCCACAGATGCGAAAGTACCAGAAGCAGCAAATGCTACAGCTGCTGCAACACTTCTTCAACCTTCCCGTCAACCATCCGAAATCATCCCGAGGCCCCCGGGACCTCAACCAAAATCACCAATAACACCTAATACCTCATTCAAACTTGTACCAATCCTTAAACCACCTAAACAACATTGGAAACTCGAATTGATCAAGGATTTAAGCCTAAGAACTCCAATTTTCCTCAAAATATGCTTTCGATCAAAAACCTAACCAAACCATCTCCGAATAACCCAAAATTTTACACACACATCCCAAATGACATGACGGAGCTGCTGAAACTCTCGGAATTCCATTCCGGCCCTCGGATCAAAATCTCACTATCGGACCGGAAACTTCCAAAATTCAACTTTCGGCATTTCAAGCCTAAATCAGCTACGGACCTCCAAAACACTATCCGAACACGCTCCTAACCCCAAAATCATCCAACGGAGCTATAGGAACCATCGGATTTCCATTCCGAGGTCGTCTTCTCACTGTTCCGACTACGGTCAACTTTCCAACATTAAGCTCTCATTTAGGGATTAAATGTCCCAAAACTCTCCGAAACTCAAAACCGAGCATCCCGGCAAATCAAAATAGCAGAAATAAACTTAGGGGAAACAATTAACAGGGGATCAGGGCATAAATTCCAAAAACGACTGGCCGGGTCGTTACACAAGTACTAAAAAGTCAAACTTGGTCAACTCTTCCAACTTAAAGCTTCCTAGTTGAGAATCATGCTTCCAAATCAATTTCGAATTACCTGAAAACCAAAAACGACGATTCACACAGGTTATAGTACATCATACGATGCTTCTCAAGACTTCAAATAGCTAAACATAATGCAAATGCTCAAAACGTTCCGTTGGATCGTTACACATAAGTTCTACAGAAATGTACTAAAAATATCTAATACAATATTATTTGATAATAGGATAAACAGTAGCAAAAAATGTAACAGAGGGTAACTTCGAGGCTTGCGAATGTCGAGCAAGTATACCTTGAAGTCTCCAAAAATAATTGAATGATCACTGACGTCCGACACGAGCAAATGTACCTGGATTTGCACAAAAATATACAAAAGTGTAGCATGAGTACACCACAACGTACCCAATAAGTATCAAGCCTAACCTCACCAGGGTAGTGATGAGGCAAGGTCAAGACACCTACTAAGACTAGAAAACTGAACAGAGTATGGTATAGTCAAATAATGGAAAGGGAGGAAATGCATGAAAATAAAGTAGTTCAATAATGTAAGCTAACAATGGAATGTAAAGCAACAAAGGCAACAAGGAGTGAAAACATGATAAGAACAACAAGAAATCAATACGGAAAAATACAAGTAAGGAAAATGAAGAGATAACAAAAAATTTCAACCAACAAGCCTCTTAAACATAGAATTTACAACATGAATCACAACCAAGGTTCCACACCTCAGATTCATATTTCACAATCTCAATCACAATCTTTCCTTATATCACCGCGTGAGCCTTACATTTAGATATTTTTAAAAATATTTTTTTCCGAAATAGCTACACGCACTTTAGCCCCCTTATCTCGTCGTGTGGCTTCAAGTAATTCCCTTACTAACAACACATGCATAAATCCCACCTTATGTTGCTGCATGCACATCAAACCCTATCCTTATACCGCCGCATGTGCGTCAATATCACAACACAATAACGACTAGCACCACATGTGCCCATATTCCACAACTTACCAAAATCAACAATACCAATGTTACCACAATATATATCTCACGGTTCAACCACAATGTTAAAAAGAATTTCAGTGGTAACAAATCGAATGAGACATACTCAACGAGGAAAATATATTAATAATCAACAACTTCAACCTCAATATTGTCACGACCCAAATCTCAATATGTCGTGACGGTGCCTATCACAGTACTAGGTAAACCGAGAATCACACTACGCATTTTTAACTTAAAAATATGATATATTGAGTCTAACCGTGAAAATCTCATAACTAATCGAAAGGAGTAGCTGCGACTCAAATACTAAATCCCCAAAATCCGGGTGTCACCGAGTACATGAGCTACTAAATGTCAACAGTCAAAACTTCTTATACAACTGTTTGGAAAGAGAGAACAGAACTAAATAAACTAAAAAGAAGGAGAGTCAAGGTCTGCGGAAGCCATAGCAGCTACCTCAAAAGTCTCTAGCAGGTAATGCGCCAAGTCTAGCAAACACAGGGTCCAGATGTACCTAGATCTACACATGAAGTACAAAGTGTAGTATGAGTACAACCGACCCAATGTACTGAATAAGTAACAAGACTAACTTTGAGCTAAAAGCAGTGACAAGCTGAGAAAGGTACAGTCCATATCCAGATAATAATAATACATGTATGACATCTCATAATCAGTTTGTTCGTAGTATAGCAATGTAGACATGTTTTCAAGTGTAACAATTTAAGCTCAACATTGCTAAAATATGCCAAGTATGACTGATATGAGGAATGTTACATCTCAATATATACATGTCAAATGTGCATGTCACATGTGATGCATCAGAGTGATAAACTCATGTACTCACACACTCAGAGTACTCAATCTGATTGTCACAACTCTCACTCATCACATCAATCGCTCAGCATTGTAGGGTACCTGCACTCACTGCTAGTATGTCAGACTCCAGAGGAGCGGATACTGCCCGAAGGCTAATATAAAGCCAATATGACCTGCTGCGGCGTGCAACCCGATTCCATAATAATAGATAAAGCCTATAAAGCATGTTGCGGCGTGCAGATCCATAGTAATAATATATATAAAGCCAAAAAGGCATGCTGTGGCGTGCATCACAATCTACAATCTCACTCACAACATGGCTCTCACGCCCCCACTCATTCATCAATTTCTCAGGTCTCTCGGGCTCACAGATCTCATGCCAATCATCCCAAACAATGATACATTATGTAACAATAAACGACAACAAAGACTGAGATATGATATGCAAATATGCATGTGACTGAGTACATAATCGCATTTAAGCAAATAATTCAACAGCAAAAATGACCTCAATAGGTCCCAACAAAATTAGCACATAGTCTAAACATGATTTCAAACATGGATTGCAGCTCAATTACTCTAAAACGTTGGAATTACAAGAATAGCAACAAGGTTTGATAATTACACGGTACCACAGAACAACAGAGTCACAATTAATATGGTGCACGCCCACACGCCCGTTACCTAGCATGTGAGTCATCTCAATACCAACCACATAACACATATTTCAGGGATTCATACCCTCAGAACCAAGTTTAAAAGTGTTACTTACCTCAAATCGCACAAATCCCTACTCCAACAAGTCCTTTCCACATGAATCAGCCCTCGAACGACTCGAATCTAGCCACAAACAACTTAATACAATCAATACAAGCTATAGGAATTGATTCCATACGATAAAGCTAAGCTCTTTAACCAAAGTCAGAAAGTCAATTGAGTCAACCCCAAGCCCACGTCTCGGAATCTGACAAAATTCATAAAATCTGAACACCCATTGAATAACGAGTCCAATCATACAAAAATCATCCAATTCCGACCTCAAATCGCCTTCCAAATCCTCAAAATATGGTTTGTGAAGTTTCTACTATTTCCCCCAATTTTCCAACCCAAAAGACTAATTAAATGGTAAAAACAATGGTAGATTCATGTATATTAGCCGCCTTAGAAGTCTACATATGAAATAATAACTATAACACTCAATTTGGGTTTTAAATCTGCTGCCCAGATGTCATTCTTCGCGAACGCGAAAAGTGCCTCGCGTTCGTGAAGTAGAAAAACTCACTGTCCAAAAATACTCTTACGCGAACACGAAGGCTCCCTCGCGAACACGATGTCCAATGAACCCAATGCCTACACGATCGCGAATCATCTCCCACGAATGCAAAGGCTAACAAGCCTGGTGCCCCACCTCCCTCCTCCTTCTACGCAAACGTGAGCACCCTCTCGCGATCGCGATGCACAACTTCCCTATACCTTCGTGAACACGTGGCCTTCTTCGTGAACGCGAAGAACAAACTTCACCTGCCTCACAGATACACTTCACGAACACAAGACCTCCCTCGCGAAGCGTATAAGGAAACCAGACACCAGAAAATCTACAACTCTACAAGGCCAAACTCATTCCGCAATCAATCCGAAACTCACTCGAGGCCCTCGGGACCCCATCTAAACATACCAACACATCCTAAGATATCATACGAACTTAGTTGAACCCTCAAATCACATCAAACAACATCGAAAACACAAATCGCACCCCAATTCAAGCATAATGAACTACTGAACTTCCAACTTCTAAAACCAACGCCGAAACACACCAAATCAACTCCAATTGACCTCACATTTTGCACACAAGTCACAAATGACACAACGGATCTATTCCAACTTCCGAAACCAAAATCCAAGCCCGTTAACAATAAAGTCAACTCTCGGTCAAACTTGTCAACTCTCCAAACTTCAACTTTTCCAACTTTCACCAATTCAAGCCAAAATCATCTAAGGAACTCCAAATCAATATTCGGATACAATCCTAAGTCCAAAATCACCATACGGAGCGATCAGAACCAACATTACTCCATTCTAGAATTGTTTACATGTAAATCAACATCTGGTCAACCTTTTTAGCTTAGGCTTCCAACCTTGGGACTAAGTGTCCCAATTCATTCCGAAACATCCCCGAAACGAAACCAACCACCTCGGGGCAAGTCACATAACAACAAACGAACATAAAACAAGCAATAAATGGGGGAACGGGACTAAAATACTCAAAAAGGCTGGCTGGGTTGCTACAAATATGTTAATAACTTTAACAACCTTAACCTCAATAACTTGAATGGAAGTAGTCCCACAAAATGACAACTTCAAATAAGGGTAATTCAACAATAAAGGAGGTAACAAGATAATAAGAGAGGTAACAACTTCAACTAAAGCACATAAGAGCAAACATAATAATAAAAGATAGAACATGTGCAAACAACGTCAAATAGAGCATGTGAGGGTAAATGTCACGACCCAATTTCTCCCTCCGTGAGTTGTCATGACGGCACCTGTCTCTACGACTAGGTAAGCCTAACACTTTGCGAAAATGAAATAAAAGCATGGACATTAACTACTAACAACAACAAATATCTAATAAGCAACTGAATGCCAATTGGAATATACAATTATCACCTCTGAAACGTACCAAACAATTCCCAAAACCTGGAATACCGCAAGTGACAAGCTACTAAGATGTCTTAACTGTTCTATACATCATCTCTACAGAAAGAAGGAAAATGAACATATGGGGATAGAGGGGGACTCCGAGGATCTGCAGGCGCGGGTAGATGTACCTTGAAGTATCCAATAAACAACAATGACTGCAACTGGTGATAAGGCTGGTAAGATGAACCTGGATCTGCACACGACAAACATGTGCAGCAAAGGGCATGAGTACACCACAACGGTACCCAGTAAGTGCCAAGCCTAACCTCGGTCAAGTAGTGATGAGATCAGTTCATGGCCCTACCGGTATAAATATAATGAAATAAGACAGAATGAAATATCACAATCAAAGTAAATACGGAAATCTAACAGGAATAGAATCAATGAAAAACAACGACTCAGAACACAATGATAACAACAGGGGATCTCCCAGGATACTGTCCCATAGTCCCAAACGTAAATGTGTAGGGGCATCTCTTGGAATACCGTTCCATAGTCCCAAAGTAAATATATAGTGCTGGGGGATCTCCCGAAATACCGTTCCATAGTCACAAAGTAAAATATGCAGCTCAAACAATATTAAAACTACAACCCGGAAATCCTACGGTTCACACTAAGTAAAAATCAATGTAGAAGCAGGAAATTCACTAACCATGCTGCACAGAATCCAGATACGCAATTAAGACACATAGACATGTTGTTCTGAACTAAACCGGATAATTAATATAATAGTGTAGATCAGTTAAAGGAAAACAGATAGTTTACTTAATGAAAACGTAGTTTTCCAACAAATAGCTCGTGTACGCACTCGTCACCTCATGTACACGGCGCTCACATATCAAATAGTACCAAATCCTGAGGTGAGTTCCCCCACACAAGGTTAGACAAGCCACTTACCTCGAACCAAGCTCCAATCAATCAGTCATAATGCTCTTTCCAGGAATATCCGACTCCGAATGGCCCAAATCTAGCCAAAACCAATTACATAACATAAATATAGCTACAAGAAACTAATCTAGCTAACGAAATCAAAGCTAAGGCAAGAAATTAGAAAAACCCCAAAAAGCCTCCCCGGGCCCACATCTCGGAATCAGGTAAAAGACACAAAATATGAACACCCATTCATTCACGAGATCGCTCGTACCAAAATCACTCCAATCCGATACCAAAATCTCAATCAAAACCCCAAAATTTGGCCTAAGAACTTTTCCCAATTTTCCCAAATTTTCACCCCAAATCCGAAAATAAATGATAAATCAAGCATAGATTAGTGGGATATAACTATGAGGAGTTAGGAATATTAGCTAATAACTTCCTCTGAAAATCTTTCGAAATTTCGCCTCTACCGAGCTCTCAATCCAATTTTGTGATATGAACTCAAAACCCTTGTTTTTGAACTTTAAATTCTGCCAGGTATGCCTTTCTTCGCGAATGCGACCATCTCCTCACGATCACATAGAACAAAAATCCACAGAGCGAAATTCCTCTTTCACGAACGCGAGTATCCTCACGTGAATGCGTAGCTTCACCTGCCAGACCCTTCGCGAACGCGTTGACCTCTACGCAAACGCGTAGAAAAATCCTTGGGTTCCCAGCTTTTCCATCACCTCTACGCAAACGCGTCCCACTCTTCGTGTTCGCGATGCTTCCACTGGCCACCCCTTCTCAAACAGAATTCTCTGCAACAAAAAAGACCAGAAAATCTGCTATCTTTCTAAAGTCCAAAATGATCCGTTGATCATCCGAAACACATCTGAGGCCCCCGGGACCTCAACCAAACATAACAACAGGTCCTAAAACACCATACGAACTTAGTCGAGCCCTCAAATCACATTAAACAATGCAAAATTCACGAATCACCCTCCAATTCAAACTTAAAGAACTTGAAACATCGAATTTCCACAACCGACACCGAAACCTATCAAACCACGTCCGATTGACCCCAAATTTTGGACACAAGCCATATTCAGCATTGCGAACCTACTCCAACTTCTAGAATCAGATTCCGACGGAGCTAACGGAATTGACAAAACTCCATTCCGGAGTCATCTTCACACAATTCTGACCGCGGTCAAAATTCTAAAACTTAAGCCTCCGTTTAGGGACTAAGTGTCCCAAAATACTTCAAAAACCATAACGAAACCTACCGGCAAGTCACAATAACAGAAAAAGAAATGGGGGAAGCAGTTAATAGGGGATCGAGGCTCTAACTCTCAAAACGACCGGCCGAGTCGTTACAGTAATGTTAACAATAAAATATATAACATGATATGACAATTTTAATTAGGCATGGAAGAAGTCTAAAGTTCTAAACCGTTCAAAACCACATATAAGCCCGTGTACACGCTCGTCACCTTGTGTACACGTCACATAATTCAAATATCACAAACAACCCAAATCCTAAGGGGTAGATACAAAGTTAGACAAGATACTTACGTCAACTAGGCCAAATCAACCATCAAAAATAGCTTTTTCCCTAAAATTCTCCTCCGCACGGCTGAAATCTAACAAACAACATCTTAATAACATCAAAGAATGCAAGAGAAACCAATTAAGATAGATAAAGATATGATCTTTACACAATTCCGCAAAAGTCAACAAAAGTCAATCCCGAGCTCGTCCGATCAAAACCCCGGTCCAAGGGTAGATTCTGACTACCCATAACCCCATGAGTTAATATATGTGTTTTGTTTTCAAATCTGAGCCTGAATCGACGCTCAAAATCAAAATTTTTATTTTTAAAAACATTGACAAAAATCCACAAATTTCCTATTTGTTTCTCATAACTAGGATGTTAAATCTAATATATAATCATAAAATATGGTTTGTAATTGATTAGAATCACTTATCCAATGAGTGTAGATAAAATCCCCTCTCCAAATTGCCTCATACCGATTCTAGGGTTCTAGGATGAGAAAAAGTGAGATGAAATCCTGACTTTCACCCCTTTTGTTCAGTTGTAGTTGTCGCAATTGTGACAATGGGTTCGCAATTGCAAAGAGAGTCTCACAATTGCGGCTACTGACAAGCCCAGGAGATGTCGCAATTGCGACACTTTGCAATGTGAAGTCTGCCTTCCTGGCAAATGCAACCAATATGTCGCAAATACGAACTAACTCACCTAAGCCTAATCTTCGAAAACACAAATAAGGTATCGCAATTGCGATGCCTGAGTCCCTCCTGTCATGTCCGCAAGTGATGCTGGTACTCGCAGTTGTGATAACTGCAGCACCAGCACACCAACAACCTATATTTGAGTCCAAACCTTTCTGAAGCACACCCAAAACTCACCCGAGCCCTCGGGGGCTCCAAACCAAACATCCATACAAGTCTAAAATTATCATACGAACTCTCTAGTGCGATCAAAATGCAAAAATATCATCTAGGACTACGAATTGGACATCAAAACACACGAATTTCAAAGAAAAGTTCAAGAACCTCTAGAATTGCAACCAAGCATCCGAATCCTATCAAATCAAATCCAAATGACACCAAATTTTGCAAACAAGTGTCAAATGGCAAAAAGGACCTATTCCAATTCCCAAAACTAAATTCCGTATCCGATAGCCAAAAATTTAACCTACGGTCAAACTTGAGAAACTTATAAACCTCAAATTGCCAACTTTCGGCAAAATAAGTCAAACAAACCTAAGGACCTTCGAATTCGATTTCGGATAGATGGCCAAGTCCAAAATCACAATACAAACCTATCAAAGCTATCAAAACACCGTTCCAGGGTCATTTTCACAAAAGTCAAACATTAGTCAATATTTCTAACATAGGCTTCTAAGCCAAGAGCCAAAAGGTCCATGTCACGACTCAAAAGTCAACATGTAGTGATGGTGCCTATCAAAGTACTAGGCAAGCCAACAACAACAAATAACTACGCGGATTTAAATTGAAAACAAGATGAAATGGGTTCAACATTAATAACTCTCATAAATAGTCGATAAGAATACTACGACTCAAATACAAAATCCCTAAAATCTGGGTATCACTGAGTACATGGGCATCTAAATGACAATACAATCAAGACTTCAAACACAATTGTCTAGAAAGATAGAACAATGCTAAACAAAGGAAAAGAAGGAGAGTCGAGGTCTGCGGACGCCAAAGCAGCTACCTCAAATGTCTCCGAGTAGATGAAGCTCAAAATCTAACAACCGCCGTGCCCAAAAGTACCTGGATTTGCACACGAAGTGTGGAGTATAGTATGAGTACAACTGACCCAATATACTCAATAAGTAATAGGACTAACCTTGGGCTGAAAACAGTGATGAGCTTAGAAAGGTACAGTCCAAATTCGGATAATAACAACGGAGACATAGGAGGAAAATAGCAATAATAACTTAGAGAAAATCACATGATCAGTTTGTAGACAGTCCAGAAATATAGACATGATTTCAAGTATTTAACAGTTTGAGCTTAACGCAGATAAAATCCCAAGTATGACTAATACGAGGTATGTTATGTCTCGATACCTACATGTAAAATATGCATGTTAACTGTAATGCAACATAGTGATAAAGCCATATACTCATACTCTCGGAGTATTCAACCTCACAACACGCTCAATCGCTCAATACTCTCAATCACTCAGCACTCTCAATAACTCAACACTTCCAATCACTCCGCACTTGCACTCACTTAAGTATTGTCCCCGGTAATATAATCGATATAATGCCACTTTAGTATTAGTATAAATATCCACTTCTCCATAAAAAGGGGATTAAGTGGTGCTAGAAATATATTTCTATGGTATCCTACTATTAATTTCAAGTGATTAATAAATTTATGCATCGACTTTAGGTCTTCCTCCATATCAGATAAATTTATTGTAAGCTCACTAGGTGAAACATGAATAATTGATATCATGTTCTTTTTCTCCATCAAAGTATACCTGTTGAATCACACTACTAAAAAACTGGGTAATTTTGTCCAGGAAAAGCGACCGATTTCCAACCGCTTTTAATTAGTCGGAAAAATAATGGTCAATAAGGTGTTGCGACCGAAATCGGCCGCAATTTTCAACGCATTGACTGACAACCAAACTAAATATACTGACCAAAATCGGTCGGTATTAATTAATTTTTTTTTCTTTTCGAATAGCGACCGACATCGGTCAGAATTTTAATATATAATAATTTTATAATTATTTGTAAATTATAATAAACCGACCGAAATCGGTCGGTATACTAAAAAATAAATAAATTTAAATTCAAAATTTTTGACCGACTTTGGTCGGAAATTTCAAGAATCTGGAGATTTCATTTGAAATTTCCACCGAATTTGGTCAGAGATTTTGAATTTCTTAAAAAAAAAATGAAATTTCCGACCGACTTTGGTTGGTTTTCTGGGTAAAAACCGGGGAGAATATGCCTGCTTTTAAGCATCACCACCTGGAAATTACAAGTAATATCCATCTATAATGGCATCATTACATTGCTGCCATTCAACCATTATTTACCAACAACAACAACAATTAACCAACAACAACGCTAATAACAACCACAATCACAACAACAAAGCTAATGACAACAACAACGCCAACCACAACAACAACTATACACATGTTCAATAACAAAATAATATCAACAATACAATCATCATTCAAAACTATTCCCAACTAAATAAGTTCAAGACTTTGTTTAGCAAGGCACACCATTCAATGAGTGTTTTATATTGCATCATCTCCATCTTCACTACTAGAACCTTCATCGTCGGCATGGTTTGAAGGATTACGACGAGAAGGATTAGCATATGGGGAAGGCTCACGAGACTGGGGAATAGGGAAGCACTGTGAGCACGTGATTTTTGCCCTATATGAATTACTCCCATAAAATATCAGAAAATAATTTTTCCCAATTTTTGCAATTTTATAGGATTTTTTGCATTTTCGTGCATATTTAATGTCCATTAAAAATCAAAAAATACCAAAAATACCATGCATTGCATTTAGATTTTGTATTTACATTTTAGGATTAATTAATTAATTAGTTTCTTTTATTAAAATAAAAATCACAAAAATGACTCACTTTTACATTCTTAGCTTTTAAATTTTGGATTATTAATTTTTCTCTTTGATTTAGGATCAATTAATTTGTATAAATATTATAGTTAGCAGTCAGGAGCCCGCCTGGAGAACGGAGGCATTTGATTTAAGATCAATTAATTTGTATAAATATTATAGTTAGCAGTCAGGAGCCCGCCTGGAGAACGGAGGCATTTATTTCAACGCTTAGCAGTCAGGAGCCCACCTGGAGAATAGAGGCATTTATTTCAAGTTTGAGCAATCAGGCGCCAACCTGGAGAACAAGGGAATACATTTCAAGCTCAGCAGTCAGGCGCCCACCTGGAGAACAAGGAAATACATTTCAAGTTTCAGCAATCAGGCGCCCACCTGGAGAACAAGGGAATACATTATAAGTTTAGCAATCAGGCGCCCACCTGGAGAACAAGGGAAGTACAATTCAAATTTTAGCTTTCAAATTTTTAGTAATATTTGGCAACATGATGCGCCCAGCCACCAAACTGGGGCAGAAAATTTTCTTTGTTTTGTTGAAGTCAGGTGCCCACCTGGAGAACAGGGGAATACATTTCAAGTTCAGCAATCAGGCGCCCACCTGGAGAACAAGGGAAGTAAACAATTCAAATTTTAGCTTTCAAATTTTTAGTAATATTTGGTAACATGATGCGCCCGCCACCAAACTGGGGCAGAAAATTTTCTTTGTTTTGTTGAAGTCAGGTGCCCACCTGGAGAACAGGGGAATACATTTCAAGTTCAGCAATCGGGCGCCCACCTGGAGAAAAAGGGAATGCATTTCAAATTTCAGAAATCAAGCCCACCTGGAAAACAAGGGAATACATTTCAAGTTCAGCAATCAGGCGCCCACCTGGAGAACAAGGGGAAGTACAATTCAAATTTTAGCTTTCAAATTTTTAGTAATATTTGGTAACATGATGGGCCCAGTCACGGAAACTAGGGCAAAAAAATTCTTCTTTGTTTGTCTTATTTTTGTGTTGAAATCAGGAGCCCGCCTGGAGACCCACAGAGGCATTTTATTTCAAGTTTTTAGCAATCAGGAGCCCGCCTGGAGAACAGAGGCATTTATTTCAAGTTTTAGCAATCAGGAGCCCGCCTGGAAGAACAGAGGCATCTATTTCAGGTTTTAGCAATCAGGAGCCCGCCTGGAGACCAGAGTCATTTATTTCAAGTTTTATTAATCAGGAGCCCGCCTGGAGAACAGAGGCATTTATTTCAAGTTTTAGCAATCAGGAGCCCGCCTGGAGAACAGAGGCATTTATTTCAAGTTTAAGTAGTCAGGAGCTCGCTTGGAGAACAGAGGCATATATTTCAAGTTTTAGCAGTCAAGCATCACTCAGAGAAAGGGCAGAACACTTCAGAATGCAATTCAAGTCAGCAACAAAAGAGGCTTGCGGGAAGAATGCGAATCAACAGTCCGAGATGATCAACAAAGTTAGTCATGATCTGAAAAAAAAAGAAGAAAAGAGAGAAAGGCAAGAAGTGCATCCAAATATAGAAGTTGATGAAAGATGTGCGCTTCTCAAGACATGTTTGAGGTCCCAAGCACGACATGTCCGGTCTTGGTCCGAAAAGTCGAAGAAGAATGAACTAGCACATGCAGCTAACAAGTGCCAAGGTTCAAATCTAAAGTCTGCATGAAGAACCATTCAAGACTCAAGATCAAGCTTTAGAAGACTTATAGATAGGAATCTTGTAACTCATAGTTGACAGGCTTAGATAGTCTTTTTCATATTTTGATTTTTGATGTAATAACAGGACCGCGGACCGGAACCTCGGCGGAACGGTACCTCGACCGGCTCTTCACCTCGGGGAACTCCATCATCTCACTCATTTCTGAACTACACTGACCTGATTCCTTTTCAGCCAAGGATATGTAGGCAACCTCAGAAGCAGGGTGCGGTCAAACTTTTCAAAAATGCTTTACACGGAGTATTCAAATGGGCAAAAATCGCTCGTATTTGCTCACTTTATCTTTGCCCGAAAACTCTTCGTGTTTCCGAGCAAAGAGGGGCAGCTATGAGCACGTGATTTTTGCCCTATATGAATTACTCCCATAAAATATCAGAAAATAATTTTTCCCAATTTTTGCAATTTTATAGGATTTTTTGCATTTTCGTGCATATTTAATCTCCATTAAAATCAAAAAAATACCAAAAATACCATGCATTGCATTTAGATTTTGTTCACATTTTAGGATTAATTAATTAGTTAGTTGCTTTATTAAAAAATGAAAATCACGAAAATGACTCATTTTTACATTTTTAGCTTTTAAATTTAGGATTATTAATTTTTCTCTTTAATTTAGGATCAACTAATTTTTGTAAATATTATGGTTAGATAATTAGCTTATTTTTACAATCTGAATTAATTTAGAAATTTAGTTTAGGGTTTTAATAAATTAAAGAAGAAGAAAAAACAAAGAAAAGGGAAATAAAAGGGGGATTTGAACAAGGGGGTTTTTTATTTTGAAATTGGACCAATTTAATATAAAACCAGTCCAAAAATCTAGCCCAAATAACTAGCCTACCCAATCGGACCCCCTCCTCACTTAAAAAGTAACCTAGACCCCTAATATAAAGAGGAGCAAAATTACACCTAAAAGAAGGAAGACCCCAACGCCCAAAAATCTGAAGAGGGCGCCGCAATTGACACAGACGACCCCACCCCTGAACACTCTGCTTCGACGATAAAAAATCAAAAAAAAAAAAAAACGCAGAAGGAGGGATGGTTCTGCTTCTTCTTCTCTAGTTGAAAACCAGCAAAACATGCAGTACCCCTTCTTCTTCAACTCACTCATGACCACCGAAACAGCCAACTTCAATGGCTTCATCTTCTTCAGATAAGGAGCAGCCAGCTTCCATGGTTTCTTAACAGAGAACACACAAACACAACCTTCCATCATCCAAGCAACGCCCCTTTATCTTCTTCTCTTCACACCCCATTAGCTTCTTCTTCTTTAACAGCGGCGAACTCGACGGAAATACCGTAACACACACACGCACACACGAAAATAGAAACGAGGACGGATATAAAAACAGAGCCAAAATCAAATATATATTCTGTTCTCTTCTTGGATTGTTTTTTTTTCGATTGATATCAAAGGTGAAACTACTATTTCTTTGAATTTTCGTCCTAAAAAATGGAGTCCGATTGAAGTGGCGAGTGCCGTCTGAGGTTCGCAGCTCCGGTTCGAGTGCAGCTGTCCGGTCTCTTGTTATTGTTGCTTCTTCCTGCCAGATCTGGTCGTCGAGTTTATTGTAACTGAGTTCTTATTAATATAATTGAGGTTAGATTCTCACTCTCGTCTTTCTTCTCAATTTCGTGCAGTAAATTTGGACGAAATGGGTTTATTTGGTACATGAATGTTTGAAATGGTCAATATTTGTTCATGTTGATGTTCATATTGCTTTGTGTTCTTCTTGTCTGGTTATTGTCTTTCAGTAAGTTAGTATGAGAAAATTTTGAAGTTGGTATTGAAAATGCTTGAAATTGGTTTTCACTGAAAAGAGCGAATGAAGGTATGCATACGTTAGTTCTGATCTGGTGTTCAATCTGTTTGGATGATCAAATGAGATACAACATTTCAGAAATCTTAATGGTCCTTGTATTTCATAGTCAAATTTTTGTCAATTAAAAATAGGGGTGAAATTGGTGTCAGGTTCCTTTTTTTGTGCTAGCTTTCAATGGAAATTTATGTAGTGAAGTTGATTAACCAAATACTACTGTGCTCATTTTGAATCTGGACTTCATAATAATTTCAAGAAATTGAGAATGCTCATGATTGCTTCCGTTTGAATATGAATACTTTTAGAAAATAAATCGAGGTGTGTCATACTAGCCAAATTGTACAATTTATGTCCCTCGTAAGTTAACGTAGAAACCTTTTGGTTAGGATAAATTGAGGTGCGCCGTGCCGAACAAAAATTACAATTGCGTGGCCCTCGTGTTAATTAGCTTTAATTCAACCTTAGAATTCGAGGTGTGCCATTTAGCAAACTCCATGGCCCTCGCAAAGTGCAAACGCGTAGTTACTTTAGGCGCGTATTTAATAATCTACTTTCCTAAACTCGGGTGCACATTTATGTGACCCAAATCCAAATCTCAACAGTATTAAAATATGTCAAAAATCACGGGTGCATTTATGTGACGTGGTTCGAGACGTGTTTTAATAACGTTGCAATTTTCCCTAAAAATGAATAAAAGCGGTTAAAACTAAAATTTGCACATACGTTCAAAAATGCACTAAAATCAAATAATAAGCCAAATATAACAGTTGAGCGACCGTGCTAGAACCACAGAACCCGGGAATGCCTAACACCTTCTCCCGGGTTAACAGGATTCCTTACCCGGATTTCTGGTTCGCGGACTGTTTACAGAGTCATAATTTCTTCGGTTCGGGATTCTAAACCGGTGACTTGGGACACCATTAATCTCCCAAGTGGCGACTCTGAATCTTAATAATAAATCCCGTTCCGATTGNAATCTTCGCACTGGAGTCGCGGACATAAGCCAAATAAGCTAGACAACCCTTCTCGACCATGCGCTGAGCCTTCATATAAGAAATAACCCCACTGGTAGAATAACCAGGAGTCCCTCTCCACTCTAATCAAGGCAACCCCGGCAAGGCTAAGGTCACTGTCTTGGTGTGACAGTCTAATATAGCATGGAAACCTTTTGGTTAGGATAAATTGAGGTGCGCCGTGCCGAACAAAAATTACAATTGCGTGGCCCTCGTGTTAATTAGCTTTAATTCAACCTTAGAATTCGAGGTGTGCCATTTAGCAAACTCCATGGCCCTCGCAAAGTGCAAACGCGTAGTTACTTTAGGCGCGTATTTAATAATCTACTTTCCTAAACTCGGGTGCACATTTATGTGACCCAAATCCAAATCTCAACAGTATTAAAATATGTCAAAAATCACGGGTGCATTTATGTGACGTGGTTCGAGACGTGTTTTAATAACGTTGCAATTTTCCCTAAAAATGAATAAAAGCGGTTAAAACTAAAATTTGCACATACGTTCATAATTGTACTAAAATCAAATAAATAAGCCAAATATGACAGTTGAGCGACCGTGCTAGAACCACAGAACCCGGGAATGCCTAACACCTTCTCCCGGGTTAACACGGATTCCTTACCCCGGATTTCTGGTTCGCGGACTGTTTACAGAGTCATAATTCTTCGGTTCGGG
>NW_017670416.1:535021-552735 GCF_001879085.1 Nicotiana attenuata
ATGGGTACAGTGATCTCCGTTTTGAGATTTCTTTTGTCATTTTCTTTATACGATATTTCTACTCATCTTGAAAAGAAGCCTCTCTTAAGTTCAAGAGTTTAGAAAGGCTCTTAGCATGGGAAGGAGCTCAGACTTCCTTAGAAGGAGATAAGCTACAACGATCTTTGTATATACGGGTCTTGGTAATTATAGAGACTTATCCCTTTTAACTTAATTAGTTTGAGGCTTCAGGTAATATAATTGGAGGCTTGGGCCCAAGGGCAACGCCAGTAGCCCAAACTGGTCAAGTTCAAAAATCAAAACGGCCCTACTCACCTGTTGCCTGGGCTAATTTCAAGGCCCAAAAATACTAAAGAACTGAACCATGTGAAAGCCTTGGATATAAAAGATAGTAGTTCTTAAGTAATAATTCACTAGGCCCCTTTTAGAGACAAATCAAGTGAAAATTGTAGTTTGCTCTAGGTTGACCTTTAATCAATACGATGAGACGAGCCTCACCAAACAAAATGTATAAATTGCGGGGCCCTTGTTTAATGTTTAACTAAAAATACCTAGACTTCGGGATGGGCCGTTTAGCGAATTTCATGGCCTTCCCCAAAGATAATAACGCGATAGTCTCTTTAGGCGCGCACTTTAAATAATTTTACATTCCTTAATACGGGTGCACATTTATGTGACCCAAATCCAAGTCTCAACGAAGTTGAAATGTGTCAAAAACCACGGGTGCATTTATGTGACGTGGTTCGAGACGTGTTTTAACGACGTTGGAATTCTCTTTAAAAATAATGATAAAAGCAGCTAAAAGTTAAAATTTGCACATAGGTTCATAATGTACTAAAATCAAATAAATAAGCCAAATATGACAGTTGAGCGACCGTGCTAGAACCACGGAACCCGGGAATGCCTAACACCTTCTCCCGGGTTAACAGAATTCCTTACCCGGATTTCTGGTTCGCGGACTGTTAACGGAGTCATAATTTCCTTGGTTCGGGATTCAACCGGTGACTTGGGACACCATTAATCTCCCAACTGGCGACTCTGAAATCTTAATAATAAATCCCGTTCCGATTGTCCTTTAAGTGGAAAAACTCCTTTATTATACTCTCTTCACGGGGTGTAGTAAGAAAAAGGAGGTGTCAAAAACCAATAGAATTGACCTTTGATATTCAATCGAAAAGCTCAGGACTCGCCGGAACCACGACAACACTCAACAACAGGGCTCGTCGCGAACTCAAATTGCTCAAACAAACTCCGTTCATGGAGAAGCGAAAGTCCGAAACTAAGGAGACGAAACAGAATGTTTTATGTGCTATGTAGTTGTCTTGTGTACATCAAGGAAATCTAAAAGTATGTGTGTTCTTGTATGTGTAAAGATCCGCTGGATAGCTTTTGTTTAGCCACTGTTAGTTTTCGATGGAGAAGATGAAGTCCAGGTCCAAAATGGTGGATTGTCTGCTTCCGGTTTTGGTCGTTGTTTGGGGTGTAACGACGAGTTCACCGCTGGTGGGGAGAGGAGAGTCCGGCGTGAGCTATGGAGATGGAGCTAAGTTCTAGGGTTTTGTGGTGTTAGATCCATGAGGAAGACGAAGAAGAAAGGTTTATTTTTTGTGTTTTTGTCCAGTATTGTGGCTGAAGGCTCTTCAGCTCTCTAGATTTCTTCAGCATTTTTGTTCTCCATGGAAGAAGAAACAATTGCTGATGCTCTCTTGCAGAAAAGGGAACAATCGAGGGGGGGGGGGTTGTCTTGCACTGTTGCAGCCCTTCCCCTCTGTATTAGAGTCTATCAATTTGTTTAGGAGCTGATTTATATATTTTCAGACGGGAAGGACTGAGCCACAACAAGGCACTGCACATCACCGTGCAATGCGAGGATTATTTCATCACTAGAGTCCTGATCGATGGAGGATCCAGCCTCAACATCTGTCCACTGATAACTCTCAGAACCTTGGGAAAAAGCCTGCACGAAATCAAAGATGGGGCTATCAATGTCAAGTCCTTCAATGGGTCCAAAGGGCTACTATTGGAGAAATCAGCCTATGCTTGCAAATGGGGCCAACATGGTTCGACGTCGACTTTCAAGTGATAGACGTCCCGACATCCTACAACTTGCTGTTAGGACGACCCTGGATCCACACCGCTGGAGCCATAGCATCGACCCTGCATCAGGCAGTGAAATTCGAATGGAATCACCAGGAGGTGATTATTCATGGCGATGGTAGTAACCCCATATATAGTCGCCAGACCATCCCAATAATTGGAGGCAGAAGGAGAATAGGCGGAGAAACATAACACCACATTGAAAGGGTCAACGCTGTAGACAAGGATAAGTTGTGGGATAACAAGATTGAAAGTATCCTAAAGTGGTGTGGGTACGAGCCTGGAAAGGGACTCGGCAAAAACCTCCAGGGGATCACTAAGCCCATCAAACTATAGAAGCATGGTAATACATTTGGCTAAGGGTACGGCTATACTTGGGAAGAATTCCAAAACTAGTCGCCACCATGGCACGACCCCTACTATCCATTGGAGCTTCCGATACCTAGCCTGGAGCAGACCTTCCAACCGGCATATACTATATATGGGTCAGAAGAAGATGAAGCATTGGCAGCCATGAAGAATCTGTTTCTGGAGGAGGATGATATGGATTGCTGTGTTCTTTTCGAGGAGGAAGGGGAGGAAGGCCCTTCCATACAAGCGGTGAACCGAGGAGACCGCCTCAGCAATTGGTCAATTAGAACCGTCAGGGCCCGGAAAGCTTCGGGGTAGCAAGGCTAAACAAAAGCACCATGCATCTCATTTTACTTTTTACTAGCTGATTTTTTTTCCCGCATTGTCTTTAATTTCGAAAAGAGCTCTGATGTTCCAAACAATCAAGAATTTAATCAAAGCATTTCAGTTTATCATATATCTCGCTCTTATTATTTTTCCATCATTTACTCTATTTTTACACAGCACTACTATTACTTACCTTGATGATGAACCAACGATTGTGACTTGCAACAAAACAACGCAACAAAAGGACATAGACTCGGACGAAGATGAGATACCTGAAGAGGTCGTCAGAGAAGTTGAGAATTTTGAGAATAGACCTAAGTCTAACCTGGAAGAAACTGAGGTCGTTAATTTGGGAGATACAGAAAATGGCAAAGAAACTCGCATCAATGTTCACCTATCACCATCAGAAAAGGAAGAATATACGGAATTTTTAAGGGAATATGAGGACATATTCGCCTGGTCGTATGATGATATGACTGGTCTCAGCACGTCCATTGTAGCTCACAAACTGCCAACAGATCTAACCTATCCGCCGGTAAAATAGAAGCTCGGGAAATTCAAACCCGACATAAGTTTGAAAATCAAAGAAGAGGTTGCTAAGCAAGTCAAAGCTAAGGTTCTCAGAGTGGTAGAGTATCCGACATGGTTAACCAACATCGTGCCAGTACCAAAGAAAGATGGGAAAGTTATAGTTTGTGTCGACTACCGGGATCTTAACCGGGCCAGTCCCAAAGATGACTTCCCCTTGCCAAACATACACATTCTTATCGACAACTGCGCCAAGCATGAGTTGTAGTCCTTTGTTGATTATTTCGCCGGATATCATCAGATATGGATGGATGAGGATGATGCAGAGAAAACAGCTTTCATCACGCCGTGGGAATGTATTGTTACAAAATGATGCCGTTTGGGTTGAAGAATGCTGGCGCCACCTACATGAGAGCCATGACTACTATCTTTCACGACATGATACACAAGGAGATTGAAGTATATGTGGACGATGTCATCATCAAATCCAAGAAAGCCACTGATCATATGGAAGACCTGAGAAAGTTCTTCAACAGATTGAGGAAGTACAATCTGAAACTGAATCCCGCCAAGTGTGCATTCGGGGTTCCTGCTGGAAAATTACTGGGTTTCATCGTGAGTCGTCGGGGAATAGAATTGGACCCATCAAAAGTCAAAGCCATTCAAGAATTGCCACCGCCAAAGAACAAGAAGGACGTGATGAGTTTCTTGGGAAGACTCAACTATATCAGCCGGTTCATAGCTCAGTCCACAATCATTTGTGAACCCATCTTTAAGATGTTGAAGAAAGACGCTGCTACTAAGTGGACTGACGATTGTCAGAAAGCCTTTGACAGAATCAAGGAATACCTGTCAACGCCGCCAGTCTTGGTTCCGCCCGAGCCAGGAAAGCCTCTAATGCTTTATCTTGTGGTTTTGGATGGAGCGTTCGATTGTGTTCTGGGACAACATGATGAAATGGGGAGAAAGGAGCAAGCCATCTACTATCTCAGTGCCGCATCAAACGGGCACAGGTTTATCCTGGTGGCAATTGATTATTTTACCAAATGGGTTGAAGCAGCGTCATATAGGGCAGTGACTAAGAAAGTTGTGGCGGATTTCGTCCGTGATCGTATTGTTTGCCGATTCGGAATTCCGGAATCAATCATCACCGATAATGGTTCCAATCTCAATAGTGACCTGATGAAAGCTATGTGTGAGGCATTCAAGATCAAATACAAGAACTCTACAACCTACAGGCCTCAGATGAATGGAACTGTAGAAGCAGCCAACAAGAATATCAAGAAGATATTAAGAAAGATGGTCGAAAGCCACAAACAATGGCATGATAAGTTATCATTTGCCTTATTGGTATACCGCACCACGGTCCGCACATCGACCGGAGCAACTCCTTACATGCTGGTTTATGGTACAGAGGCGGTCATCCCCGCCGAGGTAGAGATTCCCTCTTTGAGGATCATACAATAAGCAGAGTTGGACGACGCAGAATGGGGAAAAGGTCGCTACGAGCAGTTAGCCCTTATAGATGGGAAAATGATGAATGCAGTTTGCCACGGTCAGTTGTATCAGAACAGAATGTCCAGAGCCTTCAACAAAAGAGTTAAGCGAAGGAAGTTTACACCGGCGCAGCTGGTGTTGAAGAAAATATTCCCACATCAAGATGAAGCCAAGGGGAAATTCTCTCCCAACTGGCAAGGTCCGTACATGGTTCACTGGGTTCTAACTGGAGGAGCCCTTATTCTTGCAGAAATGGACGGAGAAGTTTGGACAAAGCCAATCAATTCAGATGCAGTGAAACGATACTATGTGTAACCACTTACGATTCCTTTTATGATGTATTTGAACTACGCCTGACCCGATTCCCATTTAAGAGGGGATACGTAGGCAGTCCTATGGGTTCGGTCACAATTTCATAAAAATTTCATCTTCCCCCTACTATTGGAACTGGGGCAGAATTTTGAGGAGGACCCTCAAAATTCCGAAGTTAGTTTTCAGCCACTCATCGCCAGGAATGCCACCTCATTAAACTGGGGTAGAATTTTGAGGAGGACCCTCAAAATTCCAAAGTTGATTTTTTCAGCCGCTCAGCGCAGCAGTCAGAAGTGCCAGCCCAGTAAACTGGGGCAGAATTTTGAGGAGGACCCTCAAAATTCAGGAGCAAGAGAGGTTGCAATGTCTTGAACCACGTCGCAATCGTTGGTTCATCTAAAAGAAAACTATTTTTTCTACTTACGTTATATTTACTAAATCATGCATAATTACTGCTGTTTAGCAACGCTACCCCAATGATACGCAACGCCGGAAGCCAAGGGAAGACGAACTAACCTTTCCCCCTTACAAAACTCACGATTTTTTTTTGGATGCAGGCACTCGACTTACAATATCGTCAGGTATATTTACGTACGCATATTCCTCAAAGACGCAACTTCTTAGAATCATCACTCGTCCGTAATTATTATCCACACACAACCTCCCTGACAGTCACGGCATCGTGATCAGCAATCAGCAAAGAAATCTCACTACTATCCGTCCTTTTATTTTCTTGCATTGCATAAGGCTACCTTTCTGTCTTCCGAGACTAAGCGTTGTCTCCCTCTGCATTCTTTGCATTGCATAAGGCTATCTTTCTGCGTTCCGAGAATAAGCGTTGTCTCCATCTGCATTCTTTGCATTGCATAAGGCTATCTTTTTGCCTTCCGAGACTAAGCGTTGTCTCCATCTGCATTCTTTGCATTGCATAAGGCTACATTTCTACCTTCCGAGACTAAGCGTTGTCTCCATCCTGCATTATCTGCATAAGGCTACCTTTCTGCCTTACGAGGTTAAGCTCTACCTCCACTTGCATGGCTGAAATACCGCCACTTTATCTTTCTTGCATGGCTGAAAAATCCCACCATATCTCTCTTGCATGGCTGAAATATCGACGCCTTTACTTACGTCTCGCAATCGGCTGAAATATCGCCAAACTTTATTTAAATTCCACATCGGCTGAAAGATCGCCAGTTCATCTCCATCATCATCTATACTTATGCTTTCTGTCGGCTAAAATATCGCCATTTTACTTTTTACATCGGCTGAAACATCGCCTGTTTTATTTAAATTTCTGTCAACTGAAATATCGCCATTTACATTTTTTGCATTGGCTGAAATACCGCCAAATCTTGCATTTCATGGGCTGAAACACCGCCAAACTGTCCGAGGGCGTCATTGTTTGGAGGCATCATCTTCATAGCCCGAGAACACCATGCCATGGCCCGAGGACCCGCTTTATATCCTGTACATCATTATTCAAAGGCATCATGGTTCGGAGGCATCATTATCATAGCCCGAGAACATCATTTCATAGCCTGCGAATCCTTTAATTTTGCGCTTCATGGCCCAGAACATCATGGTCCGAGGACGTCATCCCAACCGTCCAAGGACAGCATTCATGGTCCAACGGGAACTTGCATCACGTTTAAGTTTATGCACAATATACGCCCGTATTGCTCACTTGCAGGTACATCGGCTAGCAACTGCCGTCTCAGCAGGAGCGATCCCGCTCCGGTCCTCACCGCCGATCAAGTTTCAAATACCTCTCCCCCCCCTAAAACATCGTGCCCGTCTCTTTCGAATCGCCATCGGCATGTCCCGTCAATGGTTCCTGAACTACATATGGCCTGATTCCTGTAAAACCAGGGATATGTAGGCAGCTCAGAAACCAGAGCTTGGTCAAATTCTTTTCAAATCGCCGCTTCCGGTCAAAATTGGCCATCATGTCTTTACCCGACAACTCTTTCATCCTTCCCGGGTAAAGAGGGGCAGCTGTTGATACCCAATTTTTCCATATGTATTTTTTATACCCAAATATTTCCAAAATAGCATATTGGTGCATATATAAGCACACCTAAGAATTTTGGCATTTTAATGATTTTTAAAACCAATTTGTTGCCTATTTTAGTACAACAAAATCCAATAATTATTCCCAAAATTATCATTTTTGGCGAATAATTCATTTTATTCTCACATTTGCACCAAAATATAATTAAGGTAGTTTTTGCATATTTTTACAAATTTGTTTGGTATTTTAAAAGCTAAATTGCATATAATTGCAATTATAGCCTATCTTGTAATTTATAGCGTTTTACGTTTATAAAATTAATCCCAGTATTTTTAAATTAATATTTATATATTTACCCAGTACTTTTAATTTGCTCTTAAAATCTGTATTACTATTTTATAAAAAATTTTAAAGGGAAAATTGGCTATTTACGATTTGGCCTCAATTGCATTTCAATTATAGCCAATTTGGCAACCCCAATTAACCCAATTTCAAAGTTCAAAATTACCCAGCCCAATTTCAAATTAACCCAACCCCTGACCCATTTATCCGATCCGCCTGGCTCCCATTCAATCTAGGCCATTGATCTAAATGATCAACGGCCACCCTTCATTCTTTCCTTTTTAATTTTACCAACAACACCCAACCCTAATCATTTCTTACCAAACGCCGCCCTTGAAACCCCTCGTCTCTGAAACGCTCTCTAATCTCTCTGCAAACCCTAGCCGCCGCCTCTCAATCCCACCCTAATCCATGGCCTCCCATGGCTCCTGGGTGTTCGCTTCTGTGGTTTCACGGCCAAAATCTCGAAGGAAGCTGGTCCAATCGGTTCCTGACTTCCATTCATGACCTTTCTCCTTTCGTCCCTGACTTTTTTCCGGCCAGCCATGGCCGTTCTAGTCAGATCCTTGGCGCTCCTGGTTAGATCGTTAATTTCCAAGGCCTTTCTCACCTTTCTGGGTTCTTTGAAACCCTAATCTTTGGGATTTTTTTTATATTTTTTCAGATCTGCTTTAGATCTATACTTGCCATGAATGTTTAAGTGCTTTCGCGAAAGTTCTTCAACTTTTCTTGCAAAAATGACCTTTCATTAGGGTTTTTCCTTTTGAAGTTTTCCAAAGACCTCTGATCTTTTAACGTGTTTATGTTTTGGCTATGATTTGTTCATGTTTATTCTTCTATCTGTTTCAGCATGTTAAAAACCCTAATTCCTTTTTAATTTATTCGAGTTCTTGAAAGTTGTTGTTTAAATGTGCATTTGTTCTTTGTTGCTGATTCTTTCTTCGTCGTTTAATTTGTTTAGTTTTAAGTTCTTACCATCTTGCAAAACCTGGTTACTTATAAAGCCCTAATTTTCTTTAGAAGTTTTCTCACTTGTTCCTACTCTGAGACCCTTTACTTGCTTCTATGTCTTCTTCATTGTTGTTTCTATGTGATGATTTGACCTGCTTGACTACTGTGCTTTGAATATTTTCTTACTACTGAACCCTAGCTTACCCTAATACTGCTATATGTTTGTGGTGCTTCTTTTCATCAACATGTCTAACACTGCATGCTTGTTCATTCCTTGCTATTTATATAGTGAAGTGCAGAATCATGTTCCTTTCTTGTTTGATCTTGATTCCTTTGAATCTTTGTGACTGACTGCCAAATAAAAGATTTTTCTTACGAGCCCTAATTTTTACTCATCTGTTCAAAATTAATTGATTCACTTCCTTTATTGTGATGTTTTACCTTGCTGAATCCTTTCCCAAAATAAGCCTATTTTGTACTTGGACTGGATTATTTACTTCATGCTTTTACTATCCCTTTTCATGGAAATAATCAATCTGCCCCCCAAACTGATTTTCTTTCCTTAATTAGGCCTGCTGACCCGTTAAGCACTGTTTCCCTAATTAAAGGGGAATCATTTGGGTTAATTGATTCTGAATGGTGATTGTTTCCATGTTTGTATTTTAATTTTACTTATTACCTTATTTCTCTACACGTTTTCAAAGCTATAAATACCTACACTCTTCTCTTTCAAACACACGAGCACAGACAAACAATCTGAGGTCAAAAATCACTCTTACACTTAAAAAACTCTCTCTTAAAAAACTCTCTCTCTTTCTGCTACTTGTGCTGTTGCTTTGTCTAGCCGGCTGGAAGCCAAGGCTAGACTGTGGATTCTTGTTTGCTCTATTTTTCTGCACTTTGCTTCTCTACTGGTATGTCCTAGTTAATTTACAAGCTTCAACAACAACATGTTTTTAATTCCTGTTCACTTCTACTCATGTTTTCTGCAATCAAGATGTGTTATTAGCATGCTGTAATATGTTCCATTTCCCTTGCAATTTAAAGTTTATCCATGTGTGCATTCTGTCAGTCGTGTGTTGTTTATTTGCTACCTTATGAATCCCAAACCCCCATACCCCTTTATATGCTTTAAGTTATGGTTCAGAAACGTGGCAATGTCTGAAATCATTGTCCATGGATATGAACTGGACCCCTTTGGGCCCTAAGCTTTGTCAATTTCCCATCCCCACTCCCTTATTGTGTGTGCTGAGTAACAGCCTTGGCCTGCCAGTATTTCTAATTATTGTGCAGGCCATGGCTTGACCTCCAGTAGGTCTTTACTCTCTAAATGCTTGATCAACAGGTTTGGTCAGGGGTGTGCCAGTCTATTTTGTGGCTGGGCATGACCACCAGCCTGCCTGGGTAGTCCCCTACCCTTTCTATTGCACTTACACTCATTCTTAGAACTTAAGTTCTGCCCCTCTTGTGTGAGCCTTGCCTTGGGACCCTTGAGCTCCCTCTTAACTTGGACACATAAGGGCTGGCCCTTCCACACTGCACAACTCAATTTCTGATTAACATCTTGGGTGTATGCACTGCCTGGGGTTCCTGAAATCCCTTGGATCTCTGAAACACCCTAGATGAGAGAAGGCTTGGAAATCTGAATCTCGGAAGTGGCTCAATCTCATATTATTAGGCCTCAAGTCTGGATTAGGCTGCTCGTATGTAGCTGAGGATTTCTGATGTATTTTAATTCCAGTTCATTTCTTTTGGGTTGTAATAACTTGTACAAGCTCGGGGAACTTTAGTAAAAAGGGGGGTTGGGATTTATTTTTATGCATCAAGGGTAGAGATCATGCCTATAGGAGTTTGTTATGATTTCTGCAATTTCACACCTAGATATCATGCCTATAGGGTTAACTTTTAATTTCTGCACACACGCCTAGAAATCATGCCTATAGGGTAACTCTTAATTTATACAATTTCACACCTAGATATCATGCCTATAGGGTTAACTTTTAATTCCTGCAATTACGCCTAGATATCATGCCTATAGGTTAACTTTTAACTTCTGCAAACTCATACCTAGAAATCATGCCTATAGGATTCACTCATAATTTCTGCGTCTCCGCGCATAGATATCCTGCCTACAGGATTAACTTCCAATTGTTCTATAAAATACGGTCTATAGACTACATCATTTTGCATTTATAAACATCACTAGGCAAATAGTTTGGAGGTTTAATAACAAGACCTGCATATAGATACCATGTTCCTAGGACCTTTGTTAACGTCCAAAAGGTGTCCAAATCAGCATACATAAAGAAAGCATGCCTATAGGAAATCTCGAATCTGAATAGAGGTAATATTAACTGCTGAACTCGTAATGTCTTGTTAAAATTGGTAATCCCTTTTCAGTATGTATCTTTTTCTAAAATCAGTATACATCACGCCTAGTTCTAACCAACACTTAGAGGATTAACAATCAGATCGGTTTTAGTCAACTGCATTCGAGTAAGCCTAATGTAGACTTTTTCGCCTAAAAAATATGTGTTGAACCAGTCCGCTCGTCGCTTTATTTAATTAAGACCAAAAACAGTACATGTCAGACATGCTAAACTCTATGACTTTTTGCTGGTTTATGGAGGCATATTTGAGCCCTGTTTGCTTGCCTGATTCCCTCTATTTGCACTTATGTGTTTTGGTTAACGCCTTAGCATTTTGTCCTTTGAAAACTTCTAAAAGCCCCAAACCCCTTTCCCTTTAGGATTAGTAGTCCATTTGCCTCCGGGACTGATAGGATTGGGGCGGGTAATAGCATGCAATAAGTAACGATACCATTCTGCGCTTTAATACCTTAACGGGGTGGAAAGGGTAGACATGGAGATGATGATCACATGATAACACTACGCGTACAATTGGATACCGGTGTTGTGTAAATGATCCATGTGATATATAAACCCAGGACCCCCCCCCTCCCTCTTTATTAGTTTGTTATTTTCAGAATTTTAAAAGCTGTCCAATTTTCAACTTTCGCTTCTTTTATTTCTTTTAAGTTGCTTGCATCAATTATTTGACCCCTTCTTTTCTCTCACACCTTTCTGTGATTATAAAACTACTTCCTTCCAGATTTCAGCACTTTTAAATCCTTTCGTGCTTTTTATTTGCAATTGTTATGTGAGTGGTTTCATCGTATTTGCAATGCTTGCTTGTCTACTTGTTGTTTGCATTTAAAGTCACAATTGTAGCATGGCCGGGAACCACACTAGTGGATCTTGAGGGGTGCCTAACACCTTCCCCTCGAGATAATTTCTAGCCCTTACCCGAACTCTGGTTTTCCAACTCAAAAACCCTTAGTGTCCTAATGCACTTAATCATTAGGTGGCGACTCTTCAAATCCAAAAACCCAATTCCCAAACAGGAATATAGTTGTCTTCCTGAATGTCGTAAACCCGATTTTGCGAGAAAAAGGGGGCGTCGACAAGAGGCAGAGGAATTCATCCGAAAGATGAAAACCTCGGAGTACGATGTAATCAACCAACTCCGGAAGTCTCCCTCCCAAGTCTCACTTTTGTCCCTACTGATAAGTTCGAATGAGCATCAGAAAGTGCTGTTGAAAACGCTTAATGAAGCATATGTTCCGGTTGAGACCACAGTTGAGCAACTGGAAAGAATGGCAGAATGATTTTTTGAAGTCAACCGGATCTCATTTAGCCGAAATGATTTGCCTCCGGAAGGAGCGGCCCACAATAAAGCTCTTCATTTGACCGTTAAGTGTGAAGGATACTACGTGAAAAGAGTTATGTTGGATGGAGGATCTGGGGTTGACATTTGCCCCCTCTCGACCTTACAAAGAATGGAAATTAGGACCGAAAAGATTAGACCCAACAATTTTTGTGTACGTGCCTTTGACGGCGCAAAAAGGGACACAATAGGGGAGATTGATTTGATCCTAACCATCGGCCCTATGGATTTTGAAGTGACATTTTAGGTCTTGGACATGGACACCTCCTACAGTTTTCTCCTAGGAAGGCCTTGGATCCATGCTGCAGGAGGCGTACCTTCTACTCTTCACCAGATGGTTAAGTTTGAATACGAAAACCATGAAATCGTGGTCCATGGAGAAGATGAGCAATCAATCTATAGGGACCCATCAGTTCCATGTCTGGAGGCCAAGGAAGGTAGCGAACACATAGTCTACCAAGCTTTTGAGATTGTGGTCGCGGATCAGTGTGAGGAAGGAACCCCGTGTCCTCAACCCTTTTTGTCAAACGCGTCAATCATGGTCATCACTGAAATGATCAAGCACGGGTATAAGCCCAGAAAAGGGCTTGGGGCATCTTTTCAAGGCATCACGGAACCCATCACTCTAACTGCCAGTGAGAAATTCTTCGGTGTGGGTTTCCAAGCCACAGAAGCTGACGTCACATGGGCTAATGAACGTAAAAAGAATGGATGGGTCCTGCCTCAGCTAGTACCGCATCTCTCCAAAACATTTGTCAAGCCTAGATATATAGAGGAAGAAGATGAGGCCTTCACGACCGAGGAAATCGAGGAAATTTGTGGAGCGATGAGGCAGATGTTATATGAGGCTCATGGTTCAACCGGGTGAAGGCTCGAGCACCGCTGAGGTGCAATATGTGGGGCCGAATGCCAGGCTCCAAAATTGGAAGGCTACTCCGTTCCCAATCAGGAGGGAATCCCGGTAGTTCAGTCTTGCAATTTTTTCTACATTTTGAGTTATTTCAGGTGTAACTCGAATGTTTTTAGTTTATTGTCTTTTAAATTCCAATGTAAACCCTCCTATCTTTAAAATTCAATGAAATGAAATCAATATTTCATCGTCTATGAATCTCTTTCTTTATTCTTTCTGATTTTTTTGTTATTCCTCTTATTCTTCTTTCAGTTCTAATAATGCGGACATAAATAACATGACATGCTTGCGGACTTCATGCCCAGATCCTAACACGTTGTCTAACTATGAAATAATGAATCAAGAACCAGAATATGATGAAGATGAGGCTTTTAAGGAAATAAACCGAGAACTAGAACAATTTGAGAATAAGCCTAAGTCAAACTTAAATGAAACCGAGCTAGTTAATTTGGGTAGTTCAGAAGAGGTCCAGGAAACCATGATAAGCATTCACGCTGATGAAAGAACTAGAGATGCATTGATCCAACTTTTGTTCGAATTCAAAGACGTGTTTGCCTAGTCCTATGAGGATATGCCAAGACTGAGTGTGGATTTAGTGGTGCACAAATTTCCAACTTACCTGGTTATCCCCCTGTCCAACAAAAATAGAGAAAGTTTAAAACCGACATCAGTAACAAGATGAAAGAAGAAGTCACCAAACAGTTAAAAGCGGGTGTGATCCGAGTGGTCCGATACACCACATGGTTGGCTAACGTGGTCCCAGCGCCAAAGAAAGATGGGAAAACCCGAGTGTGTGTTGACTATCTGGATCTGAACAAAGCAAGCCCTAAGGACAACTTTCCATTACCAAACATCCACATCCTTGTTGACAACTGTGCCAAACATGAAATACAGTCTTTTGTGGATTGTTATGCTGGGTATCATCAAGTTCTGATGGATGAAGAAGATGCAGAAAAGACGGCTTTCACCACACCCTGGGTTACTCACTGTTACAGGGTCATGCCATTTGGTTTGAAGAATGCCAGGGCAACTTACATGAGGGCTATGACCGTCATCTTTCACGACATGATGCAACAGGAAATTGAGGTGTATGTGGATGATGTGATCATTAAATCCAAGACGCAGGACGACCATGTGCGAGATTTGAGAAAGTTCTTTGAGTGACTGCGTAAGTATGACTTGAAGTTGAATCCCGCTAAGTGCGCATTTGGAGTACCATCTGGGAAACTTTTGGGGTTTGTACTCAGTTGAAGAGGCATTGAGTTAGACCCAACAAAAATAAAGTCAATTCGGGATCTGCCCCCTCCGAGAACCAAGAAAGAGGTTTTGAGTCTGCTGGGTAGGTTGAATTACATCAGCAGGTTCATTGCTCAGTCGAATTCTACGTGTGAGCCCATCTTTAAGCTGTTGAAGAAAGATGCGGTGATTAGATGGACAGATGAGTGTCAGGAAGATATCGACAAAATCAAAGAATATTTGTCGAATCTGCCAGTGTTGGTTCCACCCGAGCTCGGAAGGCCTTTGTTTTTGTACTTGACGGTGTTGGAGAACTCTTTTGGATGTGTTCTCAGGCAACATGATGTTACCGGGAAGAAAGAACAAGGCATATACTACTTGAGCAAGAAATTCACTAGTTATGAAGCCAAGTACACTTTGTTGGAAAGAACTTGTTGCACCCTAACTTGGGTCGCTCAAAAGCTTAGGCATTACTTGTTGGCCTACACCACCTATCTCATAACCAGGTTGGATCCTTTGAAGTACATATTCCAAAAATCGATGCCCACGGGGAGGTTGGCACAATGGCAAATCCTGCTCACCGAGTTTTACATAGTCTATGCCACCCGCACGGCAATGAAAGCTCAAGCCTTGGCATATCACATAGCTGAGAATCCTATTGATGATGAATACCAGCCTTTGAGTACCTACTTTCCCGACGAGGAAGTAAATTCAGTGGAGGTAATTCCAGAAGACACCAATGCTTGGAAAATGTTCTTCTATGGAGCTGTGAATGCAAAAGGTGTCGGGATTGGGGCAATTTTGATTTTGCCCACTGGTCAGCACTATCCGGCCACAGCCCGGCTTCAGTTTTTTGCACGAACAACACTGCCGAGTATGAAGCCTGCATTATGGGCATGAACATGGAAATTGATCAGGATGTGGAAGAATTATTAATCATGGGAGATTTGGACTTGATTATCCGACAAGCTCAAGGTGAATGGGAAACTTGGGATGTCAAGCTTATTCCATACAGGCAACATGTGGAAGATCTTAGCAAGCGGTTTAAATCCGTCGAGTTCAAGTACATTCCTCGGTTTCACAATGAGTTAGCCGATGCACTAGCTACTTTGGCCTCGATGCTACCGTATCCGGGAAATGTCCACATTGACCCGTTGAAAATCCAAATCCGAGAAAGACATGGTTATTGCAATATAGTTAAGGTGGAACCAAATGTTCAGCCATGGTATCATGATATCAAAAGATTCTTGAAAACAAAGGAATATCCCGAACAAGCCAGTAGAGACCAAAAGAGAACCATCAGAAGGCTCGCCAATGGTTTCTTCTTGAGCAGAGAAGTCTTGTACAAAAGAACTCCAGATCTGAACCTTTTAAGATGCGTGGATGCCCAAGAGGCCGGAAGAATCATGAATGAAGTGCACACAGGAGTGTGTGGACCCCTATGAATGGATACGTCCTTGCAAAGAAAATCCTTCGAGCAGGTTATTACTGGATGACCATGGAAAAGTATTGTTTCAGTTTTGTCCGAAAGTGTCATCAATGTCAAGTACATGGTGATCTGATTCATGCACCGCCTTCAGAATTACACCCTATGTCAGCACCGTGGTCGTTTGTTGCTTGGGGTATGGATGTCATTGGGCCAATTGAACCGAAAGCTTCAAATGGGCACAGATTCATCTTAGTTGCCATTGACTATTTCACAAATTGGGTTGAAGCAGTCACTCTCAAAGCCGTCACAAAGAAAGCAGTGGTGGACTTCGTGCATTCCAACATTATTTGTTGTTCTGGTAGTCCTAAAACTATCATTACAGATAATGCTGCAAATTTGAACAGTCATTTTATGAGGGAGGTATGCGAACAATTTAAGATCATGCATCGGAATTCTACCCCTTATCGGCCCGAAGCTAATGGTGCTGTGGAAGCAGCGAACAAAAACATCAAGAAGATCCTCAGGAAAATGATTCAAAGTTCTAGACAATGGCATGAAAAAATGCCGTTTGCATTGTTGGGATATTGCACAATTGTGCGCACATCAGTTGGAGCAACACCCTATCTACTGGGTTTATGGTACTGAAGCCGTACTACCTGCAGAAGTTGAAATTCCATCTCTTCGAATCATTGTTGAAGCTGAGATTGAGGATAATGAGTGGGTCAAAACCCGTTTAGAATAGTTAACCCTAATTGATGAAAAGTGGATGGCCGCGGTTTGCCACGGGCAGTTGTACCAACAAAGAATGGCCCGCGCCTATAACAAGAAAGTGCGGCCTAGGAACTTTGAAGTGGGGAAACTCGTTCTAAGTCATATTCTCCTGCATCACAAGGAAGCAAAAGGAAAGTTTGCTCCAAACTGGAAGGGTCCGTACATCATAAGGAAATTGCTGTCGAAAGGGGCGTTGTACTTAGGAGACGTTGAAAGAAATGACCCTGAAACAGTTGTCAATGCAGACGCAAAAGGTATTACGTTTAACCCTTACGTGGTACAGATATTCTCCGATTGAGATGACGAAGGCTTTCATTCTTGCTACCCAAACACTGTTAACCTTTTGCAAACCCTTTGAGCCGGTTACCCTTTGTTTGATTTCCCTCTTTGGAACCCGAAAATGTGTAAAAATAAATTAAAAAAACAATCAAAAGCAACAAAAAACAAAAAGAAAATCAAAAGCAAAATCCCCTGAACTATGTTCGACTTGATTCCGAAAGGATACATAGGCACCCTCTCTCTGGGGTTCAGTCACACCAAAACAAAAANCTCAGTTCAAAAATCACTCTTACACTTAAAAACTCTCTCTCTCGTTACTGCTACTTGTGTTCGTTGCTTTGTCTAGCCGGCTGGAAGCCAAGGCTAGACTGTGGATTCTTGTTTGCTCTAGTTTTCTGCACTTTGCTTCTCTACTGGTATGTCCTAGTTAATTTACAAGCTTCAACAACAACATGTTTCTCATTCCTGTCCACTTCTACTCATGTTTTCTGCAATCAAGATGTGTTATTAGCATGCTGTAATATGTTCCATTTCCCTTGCAATTTAAAGTTTATCCATGTGTGCATTCTGTCAGTCGTGTGTTGTTTATTTGCTACCTTATGAATCCCAAACCCCCATACCCCTTTATATGCTTTAAGTTATGGTTCAGAAACGTGGCAATGTCTGAAATCATTGTCCATGGATATGAACTGGACCCCTTTGGGCCCTAAGCTTTGTCAATTTCCCATCCCCACTCCCTTATTGTGTGTGCTGAGTAACAGCCTTGGCCTGCCAGTATTTCTAATTATTGTTCAGGCCATGGCTTGACCTCCAGTAGGTCTTTACTTTCTAAATGCTTGATCAACAGGTTTGGTCAGGGGTGTGCCAATCTATTTTGTGGCTGGGCATGACCACCAGCCTGCCTGGGTAGTCCCCTACCCTTTCTATTGCACTTACACTCATTCTTA
>NW_017670416.1:557857-570688 GCF_001879085.1 Nicotiana attenuata
AAAGTCATCGGGTTATGCCGGAAAGGTCCTCGGGTTATGCCGGGAAAGTCATCGGGTTATGCCGGAAAGGTCCTCGGGCTATGCCGGGAAAGTCATCAGGTTATGCTGGAAAAGGTCCTCGGGTTATGCCGGGAAAGGTCCTCGGTTTATGCCAGGAAAGTCATCGGGTTATACCGGAAAGGTCCTTGGGTTATGCCGGGAAAGTCATCGGGTTATGCCGGAAAAGGTCCTCGGGTTATGCCGGGGGTCAACTAGGGAGTAGGATCCTGTATTGGAAAGATTACCAGGTTATGCTAGCATCGAATAGAGAATGGGACCCTATATTGGAAAACGTAGCTTGAGATTGGATACCCTAGACTACCATGATTTAAAAAGGGACTTCCCTTTTCGGGTCAACTTTTGCTGCAGAACCGTTTTGGTTTCTGCGTGCCTTGCTTTTATTGCACCTGCTTCTTGCAAGGTTGTTTTGGATTACACCTGTTTTCCTGTTTTCAAATCAAAGAACAATTTGTCAGTTTGAAACGGTGGTTGGTTTTGTGGCCTTGATTGTTTCAATCACTTGATCTTGGCCCAACTCTTTCGATGAAAATCTCCATTGCTTGCTGGCTTTCTGGAAATTGGTCTCATTTCTAAACCCAGGGATCTTGATTTTCCAAAATTCCACATGATGGTTAACCCGTGTGGGGCTTGGCCTTTTCATCTTATTTTTCCTTTATGGGCACTTGACTTTGATTTCTTTCCTTTTCAAGAGTTTTGACTCTGGAGCATCGGCTGTCATGGCCAGTCGAGGTCGACTTGAGGCACTTGCTGAGGCTGGGTGCTTTTTCTTGAATTTTAGCTTTTGTCAAACAAAACCCTGTAAAACTAATCTTGCCATCTTTTCTTTGTATTAGTTTCGGAGGAGAATTAGACCGAAAGGGATTCAAAGAAAAGTAAACAACGGACAGGATAATGAATTTTAAACGAGAAGTGTCCCTTTCGGGGAAAAGAAAGAAGGACTTATTTGGAGTGCATGCGTACTTCAGTAGACATGACATGCTTCTTGGACTAGATACCCGATTTGTGCAAACCATCCAACTCTCATAAAACCCTTCATAATCCATATCTCAAAACCGAGAAACCTTGCCAGGACTCTTATCAGTACCGAGGGTTGTAAGTGATTCCTTTTTCGACCAGTGGCGCCCTTTGCGGGTTTTCACCAACTGTCCTCTCTCATTTCTCTTCTCACCATCGCCTTATAGTGCTCTTTGTGAGTTTTCACCAACAAGACTCTCTCATTTTCAATTTCTCTGCTCACCATCGCCTTACGGTGCCCGTGTGGGTTTTCACCAATAAGACTCTCTCATTTGATTGTATCAGATCCAAGTAACCAACATCCCCCCATTTTGAACATCTTTACCGATTGATCAGAAGGACTTTGAACAGTATTTAGGGTAAAAAGAGTTTGGATTGAATTACAACTTTGGAACCTTTTAGGCGAACTGTCGTTGAACCATTATAAATTCTGCCCCGGTTTCAACTTTAGGGGGAATGTGGATTTTTGTTTTGGTGTGACTGAACCCCAGAGAGAGGTTGCCTACGTATCCTTT
This sequence comes from Nicotiana attenuata, assembly GCF_001879085.1. Lineage (NCBI taxonomy): Eukaryota > Viridiplantae > Streptophyta > Magnoliopsida > Solanales > Solanaceae > Nicotiana > Nicotiana attenuata. Next base: position 559,447 of record NW_017670416.1, read on the forward strand.
TGGAATCAAGTCAGACGTAGTTCAGGGAAAACTTTGTTTTTGATTTTGTTTTTTGTTTTTGTTTTTGTTGTTTTTTTTTGTTTTTTTATTTTTGTTTTGATTTTTACACATTTTCGGGTTCCAAAGAGGGCAATCAAAGAAAGGGTAACCGGCTCAAAGGGTTTGCAAAAGGTTAACAGTGTTTGGGTAGCAAGCATGAAAGCCTTTGTCATCTCAATCGGAGAATATCTGTACCACGTAAGGGTTAATACCTTTTGACCGCGTCTGCATTGACATGTGTTTCAGGGTCATTTCCTTCAATGTCTCCTAAGTACGCCCCTTTCGGCAACAATTTCCTTATTATGTACGGACCCTTCCAGTTCGGAGCAAACTTTCCTTTTGCTTCCTTGTGATGCGGGAGAATACGTCTTAGAACGAGTTGCCCCACTTCAAAGTTCCTAGGTCGCACCTTCTTGTTGTAGGCGCGGGCCATTCTTTGTTGATACAACTGCCCGTGGCAAACCGCGACTATCCGTTTTTCATCAATCAGGGTTAACTGTTCTAAACGGGTTTTGACCCACTCATTATCCTCAATCTCAGCTTCAACAATGATTTGAAGAGATGGAATTTCAACTTCTGCGGGTATTACGGCTTCAGTGCCATAAACCAATAGATAGGGTGTTGCTCCAACTGATGTGCGCACAGTTGTGCGATATCCCAATAATGCAAACGGCAACTTTTCATGCCATTGTCTAGAACTTTGAATCATTTTCCTGAGGATCTTCTTGATGTTTTTGTTCGCTGCTTCCATAGCACCATTAGCTTTGGGCCGATAAGGGATAGAATTCCGATGCGTGATCTTAAATTGTTCGCATACCTCCCTCATCAAATGACTGTTCAAATTTGCAGCATTGTCCGTAATGATAGTTTTAGGAATACCAAAATGACAGATAATGTTGGAATGCACGAAGTCCACCACTGCTTTCTTGGTGACGGCTTTGAGAGTGACTGCTTCAACCCACTTTGTGAAATAGTCAATGGCCACTAAGATGAACCTGTGCCCATTTGAAGCTTTTGGCTCGATTGGCCCAATAACATCCAACCCCAAGCAACGAACGGCCATGGTGCCGACATAGGGTGCAATTCTGAAGGCGGTGCATGAATCAGGTCACGTGTACCTGACACTAATGACACTTTCGGACAAAACTGAAACAGTCCTTTTCCATGGTCATACAGTAATAACCTGCTCGAAGGATTTTCTTTGCAAGGACGTATCCATTCATATGGGGTCCACACACTCCTGCGTGCACTTCATTCATGATTCTTCCGGCCTCTTGGGCATCCACACATTTTAAAAGGTTCAGATCTGGAATTCTTTTGTACAAGACTTCTCCGCTCAAGAAGAAACTACTGGCGAGCCTTCTAATGGTTCTCTTTTGGTATCCACTGGCTTGCTCAGGATATTCCTTTGTTTTCAAAAATCTCTTGATATCATGTACCATGGCTGCACATCCGGCTCTATTTCAACTGCGTTGCAATAACCATGTCTTTCTTGAATTTGGATTTCCAGCGAGTCAATGTGGACATTGCCTGGGTATGGCAGCATCGAGGCCAAAGTAGCTAGTGCATCGGCCAACTCATTGTGAAACCGAGGAATGTACCTGAACTCGACGGATTTGAACCGCTTGCTAAGATCTTCAACATGTTGCATGTATGGAAGAAGCTTGATATCCCGAGTTTCCCATTCACCTTGAGCTTGTCGAATAATCAAGTCGGAATCTCCCATAATTAACAACTCTTCCACATCCTGATCGATTGCCATGTTCATGCCCATAATGCAGGCTTCATACTCGGCAGTGTTGTTCGTACAGAAAAACTGAAGCCGGGCTATGGCAGGATAGTGCTGACTAGTGGGCGAAATCAAAATTGCCCCAATCCCGACGCCTTTTGCATTCACAGCTCCGTCAAAGAACATTTTCCAAGCATTTGTGTCTTCTGGAATTACCTCAACTAAATTTATCTCCTCGTCCGAAAAGTAAGTACTCAAGGGTTGATATTCATCGTCAACAGGATTCTCAGCTAAGTGATCCGCCAAGGCTTGAGATTTCATTGCCGTGCGAGTGACATAGACTATGTCAAAGTCGGTGAGCAGGATTTGCCATTTTGCTAACCTTCCTGTGGGCATCGGCTTTTGGAATATGTACTTCAAAGGATCCAATCTGGTTATGAGATACATGGTGTAAGCCAACAAGTAATGCCTAAGCTTCTGAGCGACCCAAGTTAAGGCGCAACAAGTCCTTTCCAACAAAGTGTACTTGGCTTCATAACTAGTGAATTTCTTGCTCAAATAGTATATGGCTTGTTCTCTCTTCCCGGTCACATCATGCTGCCCGAGAACACATCCGAAAGAATTCTCCAACACCATCAAGTATAGGAATAAAGGCCTTCCAGGTTCGGGTGGGACCAACACTGGCGGATTTGATAGATATTCTTTGAATTTGTCGAAAGCTTCCTGACACTCATCTGTACATCTAATTGCCGCATCTTTCTTCAACAGCTTAAATATGGGCTCACACGTAGTAGTCAGCTGAGCAATGAATCTGCTGATGTAATTCAATATTCCCAATAGACTCATAACTTCTTTCTTGGTTCTCGGAGGGGGCAAATCCCAAGTAGACTTTATTTTTGTTGGGTCTAACTCGATGCCCCTTCGACTGACTACAAACCCCAAAAGTTTCCCAGATGGTACTCCAAATGTACACTTAGCGGGATTTAACTTCAAGTCATACTTACGCAGTTGCTCAAAGAACTTTCTCAAATCTCGTACATGGTCGTCCTGCGTCTTGGATTTAGTGATCACATCATCCATATACACCTCAATTTCCTGGTGCATCATGTCGTGAAAGATGGCAGTCATAGCCCTCATGTAAGTTGCCCCAGCATTCTTCTAACCAAATGGCATGACCCTATAACAGTAAGTACCCCAGGGCGTGGTGAAAGCCGTCTTTTCTGCATCTTCTTCATCCATCAGAACTTGATGATACCCAGCATAACAATCCACAAAAGACTGTATTTCATGTTTGGCACAGTTGTCAACAAGGATGTGGATGTTTGGTAATGGAAAGTTGTCCTTGGGGCTTGCTTTGTTCAAGTCCCGATAATCAACACACACTCGGGTTTTCCCATCTTTCTTTGGCACTGGGACCACATTAGCCAACCATGTGGTGTATCGTACCACTCGGATCACACCCGCTTTCAACTGTTTGGTGACTTCCTCTTTGATTTTGTCACTGATGTCTGTTTTAAACTTTCTCTGTTTTTGTTGGACAGGGAGATAACCGGGGTAAGTTGGTAATTTGTGCACCACTAAATCAACACTCAGTCCTGGCATATCATCATAAGACCAGGCAAACACGTCTTTGAATTCGAACAAAAGTTGGATCAATGCATCTCTAGTTCTTTCATCGGCGTGAATGCTTATCATGGTTTCCTGGACTTCTTCCGAACTACCCAAATTAACTGGCTCAGTTTCATTTATGTTTGGCTTAAGCTTATTCTCAAATTGTTCCAGTTCTCGGTTTACTTCCTTAAAAGCCTCATCTTCATCATATTCTGGTTCTTGATTCATTATTTCACGTTAGATAGCGTGTTAGGATCTGGGAGTCCGCAAGCATGTCATGTTATTTAAGTCCGCATTATTAGAACTGAAAAGAGAGATAAGAAAAAATAACAAAAATCAGAGAGAATAAAGAAAGAGATTCATAGACGATGAAATATTGATTTCATTTCATTGAATTTTAAAGTTAGGAGGGTTTACATTGGAATTTAAAAGACAATAAACTAAAAACATTCGAGTTGCACCCTGAAATAACTCGAAATATAGAAAAAATGGCAAGACTGAAACTACCAGGATTCCCTCCTGACTGGGAAGGGAGTAGCCTTCCAATTTTGAAGCTTGGCATTCGACCCCACATATTGCACCTCAGCGGTGCTCGAGCCTTCACCCGGCTAGACCATATGAGCCTCATATAACATCTGCCTCATCGCTCCACAAATGTCCTCGATTTCCTCGGCCGTGAAGGCCTCATCTTCTTCCTCTACGTATCTAGGCTTGACAAATGTTTTGGAGAGATGCGGGACCGGCTGAGGCAGGACCCACCCATTCTTTTTACGTTCATTAGCCCATGTTACGTCAGCTTCTGTGGCTTGGAAACCCACACCAAAGAATTTCTCACTGGCAGTTAGAGTTTCCGTGTTGCCTTGCAAAGATACCCCAAGCCCCTTGACCATTTCAGTGGCGACCATGATTGACGCATTTGACAAGAAGGGTTGAGGACAGGGGGTTCCTTCCTCACATTGATCCGCGACTACAATCTCGAAAGCTTGGTAGACTATGTGCTCGCTACCTTCCTTAGCCTCCAGACATGGAACTTATGGGTCCCTATAGATTGATTGCTCATCTTCTCCATGGACCACGATTTCTTGGTCTTCGTGTTCAAACTTAACCATCTGGTGAAGGGTAGAAGGTATAGTTCCTGCACCATAGATCCGAGGCCTTCCTAGGAGAAAATTGTAGGAGGTGTCCATGTCTAAAACTTGAAATGTCACTTCAAAATCCACGGGGCCGATGGTTAGGATCAAATCAATCTCCCCTATCTTGTCCCTCTTGACGCCGTCAAAGGCACGTACACAAACATTGTTGGGTCTGATCCTTTCAGTCCCAATTTCCATTCTCTGTAAGGTCGAGAGGAGGCAAATGTCAACCCCAGATCCACCGTCCAACATAACTCTTTCACGTAGTATCCTTCACACTTAACGGTCAAATGAAGAGCTTTGTTGTGGGCCGCTCCTTCCGGAGGCAAATCATTTCGGCTAAATGAGATCCGGTTGACTTCAAAAAATCATTCCGCCATTCTTTCCAGTTGCTCAACCGTGGTCTCGACCGGAATATATGCTTCATTAAGCGTCTTCAACAACACTTTCTGATGCTCATTCGAACTTATCAGTAGAGACAAAAGTGAGACCTGGGAGAGAGACTTTCGGAGTTGGTCAATTACATCGTACTCCGAGGTTTTCATCTTTCGGAGTAATTTCTCTGCCTCTTCAGCACTGACTAGCTTTTTATGCGGAAAACGCATCTGTTTGGTCTTGTTCAATTCTTCCAAATTGAGGTACTTCCTAGACGGGTTTGTTTCATTCACTTCCCCCATGATTTCTTTTCCTTTGTACGTCACTACTGCTTTGTTGTAGTTCTAAGGGACGGCAGTGGGGTCCTTCATGGTCTTCTGTGGTGCGCGGCTGATCACAACAGGCTCATTCAGCCTGGGTGAAATTATCGCCCTCCGCACCACATAAGTCCCCTTTGGTACGTACATCTTAGGTCCTTTATTTAGGTCGAACCTTTTGGGGGGGATTCAACACGAATTGTTCTTTTCTGGGGGCCCTGGGAACATAAAGAACGGAATCTTTAGGAGGTACTGCCCCTGTTTTGGCTTCCACAATCTTTTCTATTCTTTGAGGAGTGGAGTTGCTTTTCTTCTCATCCTTAGCTCGTTTTGCTGCTGCTTTGGGCTTCTTTTCAACATCGGCATTAGCAATGATAGCCTTCAAAGCTGGGTCGAAATCCCTGTCCTCACAAATCATCCCAATAACTGGCCCGTCATTATGAGCCGACAGTGGGCTATTGGTTGTATTGGGGGTCTCCTCATCCCTCAACACTACCCGTTTTTGCTCTATCAGGTTCTCGACTGCTCTCTTAAGGGTCCAGCAATCTTCAGTATCGTTCCCTTCCGCCCCTGAATGATAAGCACATCGGGTGCCGGGTCGGTAGGAGGGTGACTTTGGGTTTTACCTGTTTGGAGGTACAGGCTGCAACAAACCCATTTGGACCAACTTTGGGAAGAGGCTGGAATATGATTCACCAATAGGTGTGAAGTTGGTTTTATTGGGTGGTTCACAGGCACGGGCATTATATGAAAAATTATTCTGTGGAGGACGGGGATTATACGGAGCTTGGTGAGGAGGGTTATTTCTGGGAGGTGGAGCTCGGTTCTGATTGTAATGTTGTTGCGGCCGCACATACGGCTGAGCGTTCATTACTGCTTAAGGATGAGGAGTCATGGCATATGCCGCATCTTGGTGAGGGTAGTAATGCTCTGGGGTTCTGGAAGAGGAACCAAAGTAACCTCGGGGCTGACGAGGATTTTTCAGACTTAAAGCAATCATTGCTACCTCTTCTTTCTTTTTTCGATTTGCTGCAACCCCGTACCCACTCTGGATTGCTTGAGAGGTGGCTCTTATAGCCGACTGGCTCAGGATGCGACCCGTTTTCAAACCATTCTCTACCATTTTCCCGATCTTTATGGCTTCTACAAATGGCTTGCCCATAGCGGACATTATGTTCTGGAAGTAATTAGCCTCTTGGGCTTGCAGGAAAACACTGACCATCTCGGTCTCATCCATTGGGGGTTTCACCCTGGCAGCTTGTTCGCGCCACTTGACAGCATACTCTCGGAAGCTTTCCGAAGACTTCTTTTTGAAATTGGACAAAGAGTTTCTATCTGGAGCTATGTCCACATTGTACTGGAACTGCCGGACAAAGTCTCGGGCCAAGTCATCCCATATGTGCCAGCGGGAGATGTCTTGGTCCATATACCATTCAGATGCAATTCCGACTAAACTCCGCCCGCTCCCCTCAACTGATTGCAATACCTCTTCAGGTGAGCTATGGGATCCCCATCTCCATCATATTTCTCAAATTTGGGAGTCTTGAAACCGATGGGCAGATGAATATGCGGGAACATGCACAAGTCAGCGTAGGATACACTCCCGCAAGAACCCTAACCCTTCATTCTATTCCATACAGCCTTGGTAGGACATCTATTTCTCAATTCTATAAACCGGTAAGCTCCATTTTTTTTATGGGACCTGAAGGCTAGGCTAAACCTCCCTCAAAGGGACGAAGCCCTCTGCTCGGCAACGCAATTCCCATGCTCACAGCCAGTTAGAGCAAAAAAATCCACCCCCAATCAAAAGGGAAGAAGGATTAGGATTTCTTTGACTTTTAGGAAAAATTAAGGAAAACAGAACTCAAGGTGCAAGTCTGGCCACTCAGGCCTTGTATGTTCTTGAGACTTTGTTCTATGCTTTTCATTTTCCGAGTGATCTCCTCTTGCTCGGGATTCTTTATAGTTGTCTCTTGTCCCGTAGTAAACTCATACTGAGGTTGTTGAGGGTAGGAGTTTGTAGTGGCATGAGCTGTGTCCGGTAGAAATGGTGGTGTTTGGAAAGTAAAGGATGACGGCTCAAAGCTTGGCCTGGGCAATGTTTGTTGTGCAATGGCCGAGGTTGGTGATGTGGTGAATATGTTAGAAGCCACTCCCGAGATTAGTGCCTGGGGGCGAACCTCAGAAGTCCTTCCGGCGAAATGTGCTGACGTGGTGGGGTATCCGAGTGGGGTATTCGGGTAATTTATAGGGATGTTGGAGGTTCCACTTGTTCTGGGAATCAGCTCGGGGAAACCAGGCATCGCACTAGGCGGCTCTCTACCGTTATACCAAGCGTCCCACATTTCAAATATGCGGAGGCGCAGTGCCCTGTTCTCTTCAGCAGTCGCTGACTCTGACGTTGGGATAACCGACAACGGGCTGTCCTCTGGGATAGGAATTGTTGATTGATGACTCTCTGACGATATTTCAACACTTCCCTTGGATCTTGTAAAGTAAGGGTGCGAAGCCAGGTTACCACAAAACCAACCACCTTAAAAACAGAACCTGGGTCTCAACAACATACACAACAAACCGGTTAGTTTGAGACAATTAACACATAGGGAATCGCATGTTGGGGAATGCAATGCACCTAGACAATTAACATTTTTCTACATGCTTTGCGACGGTTGCATGTCTCATCCCGACTTTTGTTACCTTTGCGGATCTTTGAATCTTTTCTTTTCTTTATGCTTTTCATTATTTCCTCTCTTTTCTCTGCGCTCTCTCTCTCTTTTGTATTATTTTCTCTCTTTTCTTGTGCCCTCTTTTTACCATTCTCTCTCTTATTCGAGTTATTTATAGCTATGATCGGATCCGATAAGGATTGCCTACGTATCGCGACACCGCGCGAATCAGATCGTCACGTAGTTCAAGGGATAAATGCGAAATACAATAAACATTTTTTGGGGTTTTTCAAATTTTCATTAAAATAAAAACTTCTAATTTTTTCTCTATTACAAAGACTCCATCATACATACTTAAGAACTGGAAAACTAAAACAGACTCAAAACAGACTCGAAAAGGAAACTGAAATACAGACTCGAAAAAGATAAATCAGGAATACATAAGTGCTTCCAAAACTTCTCCAGGGGCCCGCAGGACATCAGTCGGTCTCGCCGCAGGCCTATGTGCAAGATCTCCTTGGAGACGATCCAGGTCATCCATTATCTGGTGAACAAAAGTCATCACTGCGGCGAAGAAAGTGGATCTAGTCATATCCTCACACTCATGACATTTCATGACGATATAGTCAGCAATTCCCCTAATCCTCTCTCTAATGATGCCTTTCTCTTGGAGCAGGCGTCCAATTTGTTGAGATCTAGCTTCCAGAACGTGGGCGTCATTATGGATTTGCTCTTGCAATTGTTGCATGTCCTCTTCCATTCGGGCCATTAATGCATAACAATGTTCCCTCTCTGCCTTGAAGTTCTTTGCTTGTTTAGTCATTTCATTCTCGAGGGTAGTTAGCTTCTTCTTTATATTTGCGACCTCTCTATCATATTTTCCTTTTAATTGCTGAACAAACTCTGCTCGTCCTTCTGCGTTCTTCACCAACTGTGCCCGGGCTCTTGCCAAACTACCTTCAGATTTTTCCAAATCATTCCCATACTCACATACTTTCCTCCTGAGACCGTTTATGAGTTTTTCATTTGCTCTGCTTCTTACTTGGTTTTCAGGTGCTATTTTCATCTTCTTGATTTTTGCTCGGAGGACTTCATTTTCTTGGGCCAACTTTTTCTTTTCACCCTCATCTGCAGCGGCTTGTACATGACTATCAAATTTAAGATCTCTGATTTACCCTTCCAACTTGCTTATGATGGCCCTGTATTCATTTTCTTTGGTCAGCCATTTCCATTGTTCTTGTGATGCTTCAACAAATTCTTGGAGGTTGGGTCTTTTAGGTGGTCTTCCAAACTCAACACTCCTTTTATACCAAGCAAGGTAACCGGACGAGACTTCACCTTTGGATAAATCACGTACTCGGGTGTTCGCCGTCAAATATTGGCACTCACTCCGGATCTGGCGAACCACTGCTTCATGAAATTGGCCATTAGAGCGGATCTCGACTGCATGAATGCTAAGGTCTTCGTCCTTAGGGACTATTTGGCATCTTCCTAGCTGTCTCAAAACCCGGTACATGGCATAAGGTTGGATACTTCTGAGACCCATCAAGAGGAAGTGGGGACCGGTGGCAAGCATGTATATGATCTCATTAACAGGAAGCCAACCCAACATCCATTCTATCTGATCTGCAGTCACGGAGCGAAGGCAGGATATCCAATCTACTACCCCTTCTGGCATTTTGAACCCATCGACCCTTGTACCAAACTCCTCTATGCAGCTTTTCCCTGTAGATCCGTAGTTCATGTACCGAGGACGATGACATAGGTTCTCAATCATCCACATTTGCAGTAACAGATTGCACCCTTCGAAAAAATCTACTCCGGCTTTGCGAGCTGTGAGAGCTCGGAATATTTCAGATACTATCATAGGTGCGAGGGTGCTTTTGGCATTGGTAACCAAAGTATTGACGACTCCGGCTACCCGTACATCAATATTCCCATCCTTCCCGGGAAACACTAGAAGACCCAAGAATGCCACCATGAAAGCGAAGCATCTATGCTCTTCCCACTTTAGCCGGTTTCCTTTGCTACAGATTCTGCTCTCCGGGTTTTCAAACCACCCTATATGTCTGTACCGCTGATATATGAAGTATAAAGTGGAAAACCACTCGCCAAATCTGCATAGTGGACCTGCCTGCTTATTTTTAGTAAGTCCAGAAATTTGTGAGCAGTGACGGCCCTTGGAGCGACCAGGTATTTATGTCTAAGACCCTCTGAACTCCCATCATAACCCGCTATCTCCTCCAAAGTAGGTGTAAGTTCGAAATCCGAGAAATGCAAAACATTGTGAGCTAGGTCCCAAAATGTCACCAGTGCTTTTATTATGTCCCCCTAGGCCTGATCTTTAATAATCCGGTGAGCCCCCCCAAGTAATGGTTGACCATGTCTCTTCCTTGCTCACCCAAATCTTCCCACCACATGTGTAGTTCCAACGGAATCTTGGTCATAACCTTCATTGGTAAGTTTTGACTCGTGCTCATTCTGCACATTTAGATTAAGGTGGTTGGTTTAAAACAAAATGAATTTTATTAAAGCTGATAAAAAGGGGTCATTTTACAAAATTCAAAATTCAAATAAACACGACCACTTTTGCAAATACGGCCCTTCAGCACTTCAAAAGGGAAGATTTTAGGGCTGTGTTTGCTAGGTGGCCAAAAAATTATCAAAGAAACCGTCGGTGGCTATTCTTGCAAAAACGGCCTTCCGGCGCCCCGTCGGGACGTTCGACTATTTAGACAAAAACGACATCACCCACTTTATTAATGACGACATTTTCAAACTTTCAGTTTATTTTTGCAAAAGCGGGGCTGGACCCGATAAGGGTTGCCTACGTATCCCACATCCGGTGAGAATCAAACCCGCGTAGTTCAGTCAGTTTTGACGCAACAAAAAACATGAAGTATTTTGAAACAATTTTCCCTTCTTTCTCTTTCTTTTTCTATTCTCTCTCTTTTTTTAAAATTTCGGTATATTTTGGACACCAGATTTTTCAAAAGCGGGTAATTATCTCTCTCATACCTCAATTTGATTTTTTTCAATTTTTCTCCCTATTCTAGAGTTGTCAACATGCAATCCGAAGCAAATAATGGTACAAGTAGCACGTAAAATGCATCAGGATGGTCTTTTGATTTCTAGGTACACCAGTCTTAGACGGACCCAACCCCTATGTTGAGTCCCCAAAATCAAATGCACATGATGCAAACAAGCGTTCCTACTAGGGATCCGGCATGAGGCTGAGTTATTCTAGGTTCAAAACCTGGGTGTATTGTTCTAGACTTGGTGTACCCGAGCGGATGACTCGAGCCGGGGGGGGGGGGGGGGGGGGGTACGTACCGGGAACCAAAGGCCATCGGACTTGTAACTGTCCGAGGC
>NW_017670416.1:570708-603341 GCF_001879085.1 Nicotiana attenuata
GGGGGGGAGGGGTACGTACCGGGAACCAAAAGGCCATCCGACTTTGTAACTTGTCCGAGCCTCATTCTAAAATAGGGTATGACACTAACAGAAAAGAAGTCACGCCAGCGTGTACTTCCCTGAAGATGAGAAGAGAAGGGTTTCGCAGTAGTTTATATACAGTTCAAATAATATCGAAGCGGTAAAAAGCAGCATTTAGCACATTAGGCCCAAACATGTAAAAACCAGATAATAAATAAAAGCCAAATATAACAATTATTCTAAGCTCGAATTCTTGAACCCTGAACCGAAAGTTCTGGGTTTTGATCCACAGTAGAGTCGCTAGAGCTGTCACACCTCCTTTTTACCACCCGAGGGGGGATATAAGGGAGTTTTTCCAATTAAAGTGACATAAATCGAAATGGGATTATTTTATTTATTTAGAGTCGCCACTTGAAATAATTTATGGTGTCCCACGTCACCGGTTTATTTTAAATCCCAAATCGAGGAAATTTTCGACTTTATTTAAAAGTCTGCGAACCAGAAATTCTAGATAAGGAATTCTGTTAACCCGGGAGAAAGTGTTAGGAATTCCCGGGTTCCGTGGTTCTAGCACGGTCGCTTAAACTATTAATAATTGTCCTATTATCTGATTTACTACACGTTTTAAACCTATTGTGCATTTTAACTTTATAACCGCTTTTAATTATTTTTATTGAATTATTTTAGAACAAGTTACGATTGTCGTACACTTGTTTGTGTGATACACATTGCGAATCATGTCACGGGAACCGTACCCACGATCTACAACATGTTTAATTTATTAGAGTTATTAGAAGTTGTGGCCGGGTCACATAAATGTACCCCCGGATTTGGAAATCAGGTATCACAACTACGTCACGGGAACCGTACCCGTAGCTATGATGATTTTATTATAAACGCGCCTAAAGCAAACTATGAATTTTCAAAGTGTTTTCTACACTAAGTTATAATATTAATATGAGGTCCATGGATTAAGTGATTCAATTGTGAATGGCACGCCTCGATTTATTTTAAAAGATTTGTACTCAATTTAAGCAACCTATGGATGTTCATATCTAAAACTATCTGGAAATTCAATATAAAGCTATTAATTATATACATGCTTTGGGGTATAGGTATTGGGACTTCAATCATTTTTTGATAAGGGGACTTGGGCCAGTAGTAGCCTATTAGGTCATTTGGTTAGGGATCCATCAGCGTCTAAAGCTGACTTGGGCTTGGAATTTGGCCCAGAAATGAGGAACTCAAGGGTCATTGCCACATCTGATTTTTAGACCAAGTTTGGCCCATATTGGGCTTATATCAGGCGGGCCCAGTTGCGACTATTTACTAGCTGGGCCTATCTACCTTAATGTTTTAAGCCCAAACTTACATAATACATGCTTTGCAAAAGTTGTAACCCAATTCACTTCTAATTAGAAAGATCAGAATCTAGAAATCAAAATACAATTCAAGTTTTTAAAATTAATTGCACTACACATGATTTACAAGACATACAAGGACATACATTTATACTGTAGTTCATAAAAGAAGCTTTACAACTGAGCCAAACTATTGGGCTTAAGGCCTAGGCCCAATGGCCTAAGCCCAAACTTGTCGAGATTTTGTTTTTCCCATCTAGGCTCATTCCCAAGTCCGGCCCACCTTGAATCAGAAAAAGGCCTTTTGGCCTTAAAGATTTGGCCCATAGCTTTGGCCATTGCCCCACTATACTTATGAAAAATTGACAACAACATAATTACACTCCTAAAGCAGCTATTTTGAATCTCAGTACATGAAATTAAGGCCTAATTCATTACAGTCCTCCAGAATAAAGCTTTCAAAAATCAGAATAGTACATTACGACCTATTAATACATAAACACTACATTAACAACTAATTTATTACAAATCCATGTAATTAAGAACCTAATGAACACCTGCCTCTTTTGGACATGATTTATCCATCAAAAGCTTGGTCCAATGCATGAACACACAGATCCAGCATGCTACCAACAGTAAAATTCCAACTCTTAGATTTTGAACCTGCTGATTTGGCCAACTAGTGGCTAAATCCATAGGTTATAGCTCATGGTTAGCAACAAAATTCAAGTGACATTAAGGAACCAACATATTATTCATTTAACAGAAGAAGAAGGGGAAACATGACTTTAATGAAACAGCATCCAGAATCAACCTTAACATACAGAACATTTGGCTAAAGAAACATCTTCAAACAAGGTTATAGTTAGGATGAAAACTACAAAAGTATCCATGTATTAACTAGGCTATTCATAACAAGTTACTTAAAAGCTTTAAAACTCACATAATAAAGACCAATCAGATCTATATCAATGTAAAACTACAACTAGCATGAAAACAATACTCACTTTTTACATATGATTTGCAACTCTAGTCTTATATCATTTCAACAAAAAAAATATTACATGGAGAAAAGCTGAGGTCAAATACCTTGAATAAAACAGCAACAAAATTCAGCAGCAAACAGATGAGAAGCTGACTGAACTTAGAGAAATGGAGCAGCAAAAGAAAACCCAAAACAAACAGCACCCAGAATCAAATCAGAAGGAAAACCAAGAAACAACAACCCAAACTCTTAAAACCAGAGTCTTCAGCAGAAGACCAGCCCAGAAATTCTAATTTAGGCAACTAATGTTTTAGCCCGGAAAAGTTTTCAAGGAGTTTTTGTTTTTCAGAACCTTTCAAAATGCAGAAAAATGCTGATGAAAATCTGTGTATTCTTAGGGTTATGAATCTGAATGTTTGTGTGAGAATGAGTGAAGAGAGACTCTAATTATAGGCATTCAAAAATGCCATGTGCTGGAAAAGAATCAGGGAATTATTCCCTCAGCCTCAAAAGGCATATTTTAACAGAATTAGACAGCTGGCTGTCCCTAATTGGTTTCAGTACTTTTGTACTAACCAAATGAGGCCAGCTGCCCCCTATTCTAGAACCTTCCAGCATGGTCTCTATCCTATTTCATATTTATCCACCCCTCTCATGACCCCCTTAAGTTTTCTTTTGTTCAAATAAACCCTTACAAGTTTATAATGATGCACAGATTAAACAAGTTCTAGCTAGGAAGCAAGCGCCGCAAAGGGTTGACAGGGCAGCTCGGCTGGTAAAAAAGGAGGACTAGGCCGGTAATTAACAAAAATAATGATCAAAACAATAATCAAGCAATAAATAAAAAAATGCAATTGAATCCTACAGCAGAAAACCTAGACTAAACTAATCAGTAAATAAAGGTGTTTTTTGGGAAATTGAGGGTAGGGTAGCGGTGAGGGAAGGTTGAGGGTCCTATGGTGTGAGTTTGGGGCCGTTTGGGTGATTTAGGATTTTGAGGGTCAGATTTCAGATCTAAAATTCGAGCAGTTGGATGAAGATTTGAGGGAAATGGTTTGGGAATTTGGAAAGGGGAGGGAAAGGCGATTACAAGGTGTTAATTTGGTGGAGTTTGGGGCGTCGCTGCCGCCGTGGGGCGATTTCCGGTGGCGGAATACGGCAGAGGCAGCGTGGGATATAAGGGCGGCTAGGGTTTGGTTCATTAAGAGAGATGAGAGACTGAGATGGATTTTTGGGATTAGGGGGGAGGGCTGTTCGGACAGTAATATACAAAAAGGACAATCAGTTCCCAGCCGTAGATCATGGGAGATCAACGGTTGGGATTGAAACCACGAAAACAATGTCGTTTGGTTTATCAGGGGTGGACCGGGTTTTTTGAAAGGATTGGGCTGGGTCTGGACCAGGCGAATTTGGGTATTAAAATGGCCCAATTTCGAATTAAATCCCTTTTCTCTTCAATTCCTTTTCTTATTTTCTTTTTTTTTTCTTTGTTTTTCTTTTCTTCTTTCTTTAATTAAAATCCTAAATCAAACTCCTAAATTAATCTAAATTGTAAAATTAAACTAATTATCTATTATAATATTTACAAAAATTAGTTGATCCTAAATTAAAAGAGAGAAGATTTCTAATATAAAATTAAAAGCTAAAATGTAAAAATGAGTCAATTTTTTGTGATTTTCATTTTAATAAAGCAATTAATAAACTAATTAATACTAAAAATATGAAAACAAAATCTAAATGCAATTCATGGTGTTTTTTGATATTTTTGGGGTATTTTCATGATTTTTATAAAAATTAAACGTGCACAAAAATGCAAACAACTAACAAAATCCTACAAAAAATCCTATAAAATGGCAAACAATTGGGGAAAAGAATCTATTTCTTTGATTTTATAGGAGTATTTTGAATAGGACAAAAATCACATGCTCACAGTGCAGTTAAATCATATACGACAAGTAATAATAATAGGAACTAGAAGTTAAAGATGGGAAAGGGAACATGTTGTGGGGAATATCAAGTACCAACAGAATCTCAGGAGAAAGGCATAAAGAACATCTTAAATTTCACATAAGCCAGAATAAAGAAACAGTAACGAATCAATGTCCACTTTTATTCTTTATTGTTGAGGCGCAACCCGATCCAAATCATATAATCCAAATCGTATATCACTCTTGCGGCGTGCAACCCGATCCAAATCATATATCACTGTTGCGGCTTGCAACCCGATCCAAAATCATATATCACTGTTGCGGCGTGCAACCCGATCCAAATCATATATCACTGTTGCGGCGTGCAACCCGATCCCTCATGTCCTCCCTTATTACTCCTTGTTGTGGCGTGCAACCCGATCCCATATAATATTGTTGCGGCGTGCAACCCGATCCAAATATACAAATCAACACCAATCACAAAAGAATCCCGGCAAGGAAACAACAATATCCCGGAAAGGGAATCAAAAACAAGAATAAACACATCCCGGCAAGGGAACCAACAGTAAGAATTAAACACGTCCCGGCAAGAGAATCAGCTATAACCAAACTTGTACCAACAACTAACTTCACAAATGAAACCTCAACTGGAGCCAATGCTCAACGATAAACAAATACCACGAAGATAATCATAATTCTTGTACCACGGTTCCTAACCATCAAGTTAAGCATGATCAATATATAGTAAAATCACAACAAATCCGAATATAAGACTCACGGGCATGCTTGACACCAACGTATAGATACTCATCACCTCACCTATACGTCGTACTCGACACCAACACATAGCAAATAAGACACAACACCTATTCCCTCAAGCTAAGGTTAGGCCAAACACTTACCTCGAACTTCCACGGCCAACTCAAGCCTCAAACACCGCTTTTCCTTTAGAATTCGCCTCCAAGTTACTTGTATCTAGCCCAAATTAATTTGACAACATCAATAAATGCTAAAGAATTCAATCACAATGCTAAATTATAGGTTTTCTATCATTTTCCCCAAAAAGTCAAAAATTGATCCCGGGCCCGCAACCCGAGGTTCGAACCAAAACCCGTTTACCCATTCACCCACGAACTCAAATATATAATTTGTTTTGAAATCGGACCTCAAATCAAGGTCCAAATCCTCAATATTTGAAAATCCTAAGTTCTACCTAAAATCACCCAATTCCCCATGAAAAACCCTTGATTTTGAAATGAAATCATGTAAACAGATGGATTAGATTGAAAGAAATGAGTTAGAAATGACTTACTAATGATTTGGAAGAGTATGTGCCTTTGAAAAATCGACCAAGATGTTTTAGGGTTTGAAGAGTTTGGAAAATGGGGAGAAATCCCGTCAAAATTTCATTTAGCAGGTCTCAGTTGTCGCAATTGCGACCAGGGTTCGCAATTGCGACCAGGGTTCGCAATTGCGAACCGCTTTGGAAGCTGCTGTCTTCGCATTTGCGAAGAAATAGTCACATTTGCGACTATGCCCCTTTCGCATTTGCGATAAAAGGGGTCGTGTTTACGATTAAGGCCTGCCCAGGCTTGGTTCGCATTCGCGATGCCTGGGTCGCAATTCCCAAGCCTGAGAACTTTGCAATTGCGAAGCCTTGTCTCGCAATTGCGAGATCAGAGGCCTGGGCAAGAATACCAAATACCAGCAATCTTTCCTAAGTCCAATTTCACTCCGTGGGCTATCCAAAACTCACCCGAGCCCTCGGGGCTCCAAACCAAACATGAACACTAACCTAAAAACATCATACGGACTTGCTCGCGCGATCAAATCGCCAAAATAACTCCTCGAACTATGAGTTTAGCATCAAAATCAAAGAAAAATCTCAAGAACTCTTAAGTTTCAAATTTCACAACCGAGGGTCCGATTCACGTCACATGAAGTCCGTTTCTTACCAAATTTTACAGGCACAACTTAAATACCATATAAGACTTGTACCGGGCTCCGGAACTAAAATACGGGCCCGATACCATCAAATTCAAACACATTTAAGTTTCCACAAATTCTTAAATTTCAGTTAATTAATTTTTTTCAAAAATTCATTTCTCGGATTTGGGACCGCGGAATTTAATTCTGGGCATACGCCCAAGTCCCATATTTTTTTACGGACCCTTCGGGACCGTCAAATCACAGGTATGTTTACCCAAAATGTTGACCGAAGTCAACTTAAATTCAATTTTAAGGCAAAATTAGCAATTTTATCAAATTTTTCACATAAAAGCATTCCGGATGTACGCCCGAACCGCGCACGCAAATCGAAGCGAGATAAAAGGAGGTTTTTAAGACCTTGGAACACAAAATTGACTTGTAAATCAAGTGATGACCTTTTGGGTCATCACATCCTCCACCTCTAAAACAACCGTTCGTCCTCGAACGGACATAGAAAAGAAGTACCTGAGTCGGGGAAAAATGGGGATATCGGTTCCGCATATCTGACTCGGACTCCCAGGTAGCTGCCTCGGCAGGCTGACCTCTCCACTGAACACGAACTGAAGGGAACTTCTTCGATCTCAACTGACGAACCTGCCGGTCTAGAATAGCTACCGGCTCCTCCTCATAGGTCAAGTCCTTGTCCAACTGGACAGTGCTGAAGTCCCAACACGTGGGATGGATCGCCGTGATACTTCTGAAGCATGGACACATGAAACACTGGGTGCACAGTTGATAAACTCGGCGGCAACGCAAATCTGTAAGCCACCTCTCCCACTCGATCAAGAATCTCAAAAGGACCAATGAACCTAGGGCTTAGCTTGCCTTTCTTCCCAAATCTCATCACGCCCTTCATGGGCGACACCCGGAGAAACACTCGCTCTCCGACCATGAATGCCACATCACGAACCTTGCAGTCGGCATAACTCTTCTACCTGGACTCAGCTGTACGAAGCCTATCCTAGATGATCTTCACCTTATCCAAGGCATTCTGAGCTAAATCTGTACCCAACAACCGAGCCTCTCCCGGCTCAAACCACCCAATCGGCGTCCGACACTGCCTACCATATAATGCCTCATAGGGGGCCATCTAAATGCTCGACTGGTAGCTATTGTTGTAGGCAAACTCTGCTAGTGGCAAGAACTGATCCCAAGAACCTCCAAAATCAATAACACATGCTCGGAGCATATCCTCCAAAATCTGAATAGTACGCTCGGACTGTCCGTCCGTCTGAGGATGAAATGCTGTGCTCAACTCGACCCGAGTACCCAACTCACGCTGTACCGCCCTCCAAAAATGCGAGGTAAACTGCGTAAACCGGTCAGAAATAATAGACACGGGCAGGCCATGAAGACGAACAATCTCCCGGATATAGATCTCAGCCAACCGCTCCGAGGAATAGGAAACTGCCACAGGAATGAAGTGCGCTGACTTGGTCAACCTATCAACAATAACCCATGCTGCATCGAACTTCCTCTAGGTCCGTGGGAGTCCAAAAATGAAGTCCATAGTGATCCGCTCCCACTTCCACTCAGGAATCTCAATCTTCTGAAACAAACCACCATATCTCTGATGCTCGTACTTTACCTGCTGACAATTCAAACACCGAGCTACATAGGCAACAATGTCCTTCTTCATCCTTCTCCACCAACAATGCTGCCACAAATTCTGATACATCTTAGTGGTGCCCGGATGGATAGAATACCGGGAACTATGGGCCTCCTCTAGAATCAACTCACGCAGCCCATCCACATTAGGCACACAAATACGACCCTGCATCCTCAAAACTCCATCATCTCCAACTGTAACATGCTTGGCTCCTCCGTGCCGCATTGTGTCTCTAAGGACAAGCAAATGAGGATCATCATACTGCCGATTACGGATATGCTCAAATAATGAAGAACGAGCGACTGTGTAAGCTAGCACACGGCTGGGCTCAGAAACATCCAACCTCACGAACTGATTGGCTAAAGCCTCAACATCCAAAGCAAGTGGTCACGCAAAGCTGCCCATACTGGCTGACTTCCTACTAAATGCATCGACCACTACATTGGCCTTTTCCGGATGATACAAGATGGTGATATCATAGTTTTTCAACAGCTCCAACCACCTTCTCTACCTCAAATTGAGCTCCTTCTGCTTGAGCAAATACTGCAAACTCTTATTATCCGTGAATACCTCACATGACACGCCATACAAATAATGCCTCCAAGTCTTCAGCGCGTGCACAATGGCTGCTAACTCCAAATCATGAAATGGATAATTCTTCTCGTGGATCTTTAACTGTCGCAAAGCATATGCAATAACCTTACTATTCTACATCAACACCACGCCAAGTCCAATACGCGATGCATCATAATATACCGTATAAGGCCCTAAACCTGTAGGCAATACCAACACTGGCGCCGTAGTCAAAGCTGTCTTGAGCTTCTGAAAGCTCGCCTCACACTCGTCCGACCACCTAAACTGGGCACCCTTCTGGGTCAACCTGGTCATCGGGGCTGCAATAGATGAAAACCCCTCCAAAAACCGACAGTAATAACCCGCTAAACCCAAGAAACTCCGGATCTCTGTAGATGATGTGGGTCGAGGCCAGTTCTTGACTGTCTCTATCTTCTTCGATCCACCTGAATACCCTCTGCTGATACAACGTGGCCCAAGAATGCAACTGAACTCAACCAAAACTCGCACTTCGAAAACTTAGCATACAACTGACCATCCCTCAGAGTCTGAAGAACGACTCGAAGATGCTACTCGTGCTCCTCCCGGCTGCGGGAATAGATCAAAATATCGTCAATGAAGACAATCACGAAGGAATCCAAATAAGGCCTGAACACTCGGTTCATCAAATCCATGAAAGTTGCTGGGGCATTTGCCAACCCGAATGACATCACCAAGAACTCATAATGCCCGTGCCGAGTGCGGAAGGTTGTCTTAGGGACATCGGATGCCCTAATCCTCAACTGATGGTAGCCAGATCTCAAGTCGATCTTAGAAAACACTTGGGCACCCTGAAGTTGGTCAAACAAATCATCAATCCTCGGCAATGAGTACTTATTCTTGATTGTGACCTTGTTCAACTGACGATAATCTATACACATCCTCATCGATCCGTCCTTCTTCTTAACAAACAACACCGGCGCACCCCAAGGCGAGACACTCGGTCTAATAAAGCCCTTATCCAGCAAGTCCTGCAACTGCTCTTTCAATTCTTTCAACTCTGGCGGGGCCATGTGATATGGCGGAATAGAAATGGGCTGAGAGCCCGAAGCCAAATCAATGCAAAACTCAATATCCCTGTCGGGTGGCATCCCTGGCAGGTCTGAAGGAAATACCTTTAGAAACTCACGAACAACGGGCACAGAATCCATAGAAGGAACCTCAGCACTAGAATCACGAACATACGCCAAATAGGCCAAACATCCCTTATCAACCATACGCCGAGCCTTCATATATGATATAACCCTGCTGGTAGAATGACCAGGAGTCCCTCTCCACTCCAAACGAGGCAACCCCGGTAGTGCTAAGGTCACGGTCTTGGCATGGCAATCCAATATAGAATGATAAGGGGATAACCAATCCATCCCCAGAATGACATCAAAATCCACCATATCGAGAAGTAAGATATCCACACGGGTCTAAAGACCCCCAACAACAACAACGCAAACACGATAAACGAGATCTACCACAATAGAATCACCCACCGGTGTAGACACATATACAGGAGCACTCAAAGAATCATGAGGCACAAGCAAATAAGGGGAAAAATAAGATGATACATAAGAATATGTGGACCCTGGATCAAATAGAACTGAGGCATCTCTACTGCACACTGAAACCGTACCTGTGATAACTGCATCAGAGGCCTCCGCCTCAGGTCTGCCTGGAAGAGCATAACATCGGGGCTGGGCCCCACCACTCTGAGCTACATCTCTGGGATGGCCTCCTGCTGGCTGGCCTCCACTTCTAGCGGCCTGACCTCCACCTCTAATACCTCTACCTCCACCTCTAGCACCTCTACCCCCACCCCTAGCTGGCTGAGCGGGCGGTGGAACACCTGGTGCCTGAACCATGGCACGGGAACCCTGCTGTTATGACTGAACACCTACTAATCTCGGACAAGCCCTTCGAATATGACCATACTCACCGCACTCGAAGCATCCACCTGAGTGTTGCGGCTGAGGAAACTGAGACTGACCCTGGCGGGCGACCTGACCATGAGAATAGCTCTGAAGAGGAGGTGCTCTGATAGGAGCTGATGGCGCAAGGTAGGACTGCTGATCAGAATACTGCACATGAGAACCACAGCCACCTGGAGCACCATGAGATGTCTGAAGTGCTGAATGAAACGGCCTGGGAGGATGACCCCTACCAAAAGAATCCTTACCTCCAGATGAGGCACCACCGAATCTGCCTAAATGACGGGGCCTCTTGTCAGACCCCTGACCACTCCCCTGCGATAGAACCATCTCAATTCTCCTGGCCACATTGGCTGCATCCTGAAAAGAAATCTCGCTCCCAGTCTCCTTAGCCATCTGCAATCGAATCGGCTGAGCGAGTCCCTCAATGAACATCCTCACCCTCTCTCTCTCTCTCTCTCTCTCTCTCTCTCTCTCTCTCTCGCTGGAAAGTATTATAAAAGCATGACGGGCCAAAGCAATGAATCTGATCTCGTACTAAGTGATGGTCATAGAACCCTGCTGGAGACGCTCAAACTGCCTCCGATTGTCCTCCCTCTGAGTGATAGGAAGAAACTTCTCCAGAAATAGCTGAGAGAACTGATCCCAAGTCAAGGTAGGCGACCCAGCTAGCCTAGCCAAACAATAATCCCTCCACCAAGTCTTGGCGGAACCTGACAGGCGAAAAGCAGCAAAGTCGACCCCATTGGTCTCCATGATCTCCATGTTCTGAAGAACCTCATGACAGTTGTCTAAGTAATCCTGGGGATCCTCTGAAGATGTACCACCATAAGTAGTAGTGAACAGCTTGATGAACCTGTCCAACCTCCACAAAGCATCGGCAAACATAGCTGCGCCATCACCGGTCTGAGCCACCACACCCGGCTGAACTGATCCAACTGGCTGAGCTGCTGGAGTCTGAAACTGGGGAGCCATCTTCTCCAGAGTGCGGGTAGCGGGAGTTTGTGCTCCTCCCCAGCTTGAGAGACGGCTGGTGCTACAGGAAGTAAGCCCGCCCGAGTGACACTCTCCATAAGGCCCACTAGACGGACTAGAGCATCCTGGAGTACTGGGGTAGCAATGAACCCCTCTGGGACCTGAGCTGGGCCCACCGAAACTGTCTGGGCCGGAACCTCATCATTAAACTCAACTTGAGGCTCCGCCGCTGGTGCTGCTGCTCTAGGCTGAGCTCTGCCTCGGACCCTAGCACTGCCTCGGCCTCGCCCTCTGCCCCTCGTAGATGCTGCCGTTAGGGGCTCGGGCTGCTGATTAGTGGATAAGGAAGCGCGTGTTCTCGCCATCTGCAAAAGAACAGAGTAGAAATTCAATTAGCATTGGGAAACCAAATCGCACGATAGAGGAGAATAGAAGTGAAACTGTTCCTAACTCTGTAGCCTCTGGGGATAAGCACAGACGTCTCCGTACTGATCCCTCAAACTCTACCAAGCTTGTCCGTGAATTGTGAGACCTAAGCAACCTAGAGCTCTGAAACCAACTTGTCACGACCCGGACTTCCCACCCTCAGGAGTCGTGATGGCGCCTACTCGTGAAAGCTAGGCAAACCGAGTATTATAGATCTTAACACCCTTTTTCTTAACCTTTTAACAATTTTAAATCAACATACTGTAACGACTCGGCCGGTAGTTTCATGAGTTACCGCTCTGTTTTCCCCATTTCTGCTTCTTATTGCCTTGCTCAGCTGTATTATGTGTTATCGGGTTGGTTGGCTCGGGTTCGGAGAGGTTTTGGTAAGGTTTGAGACACTTAGTCTCTTTTAAGAAAGCTTGAGTTGGAGAAGTCAACCGGATGTTGACTTATGTGAAATAGGGCTCGGATGTAAATTTCGATGATTCGGATAGCTTCGGGAGGTGATTTGGGACTAAGGAGTGTGATCGAAACGTGTTTTGGAGGTCCGTAGTAGATTTAGGCTTGAATTGGCAAAATTGGAATTTCGGCGTTTTCCGGTTGATAGGTGAGATTTTGATATAAGGGTCGGAATGGAATTCCGGGAGTTGCAGTAGGTCCGTTGTGTCATTTGGGATGTGTGTGCAAAATTTCAGGTCATTCGGACGAGGTTTGATAGACTTTTTGATCAAAAGCGGAATTCGGAAGTTTTAGAGTTCTTAGGCTTGAATCTGATATGTTTTGGTTGTTTCGATGTTGTTTGAGGTGTTCTGAAGATTGGTATAAGTTTGGATGGTGGTATATGACTTGTCTGTGCTTTTGGTTGGGGTACCGGGGGCCTCGGGGTTATTTCGGATGGTTGACGGGAAGTTCGAGTTGGAAAGTGGCAGCTGAAGCTGCTGAAGTCTGTCATAACCGCACCTGCGGCTTGGGGACCGCAGGTGTGGGCTCGCAAAAGCGCCCAGGGGGTCGCAGATGTGGAAATGGCCATGGGGAGCTAGAACCGCAGAAGCGGTTGTTCGAGCGCACCTCCGATATTCTGACTGCAGGTGCGGCCTTTGAGCGTTTAAGTGATTTGCGCAGAAGCGCACCTGGGACCGCAGGTGCGGGTCCGCAGGTGCGTGATTTGTACTGCAGAAGCGGTTTAGCTGGGGCAGAACATATAAATTATGGACTTCGCGATTTTCAGCCTTTTCTTTACCATTTTTGTGCCATTTTAGAGCTTTTTGAAGAGAATTGAAGAGGGAATCAAGGAGGAACACTTAGAGGTAAGATTTATGGGCGTAACACTCAATCTTAATGTGATTTCTACCTAATTAATCCTGGAAATTGTGGAAAATAAGCCTGAAAAATTTGAAGTTAGGGCTTGGGAATTGGAGACCTAAATCTAGGGATTTGAGGGGTCATTTGTGGTCGGATTTTGAAGTATTTGATATGCATGAACTCGTGGGAAGATAAGGATTCCATTGATGTTAATTTTGTCGGATTCCGAGACGTGGGTCCAGGGTCGGGTTTGCTTAATTTCGGGATTCGTGTCGTAATTTGATTATTTTTGCATGGGCTTCGTCCCCTTAGCGTATTTTGATGTCGTGATTCTGATTTTGGTTAGATTCGACGCGAGTTGAGGCCGGGACGAGAGGCAAAGGAATCGCGAGCTAGAGTTTGACCAGATAGAGGTAAGTAATGATTGTAAATGTTGTCCTGAGGGTATGAAACCCCGAAATTCACATCGTTGTGCTATTTTGAAGTGACGCACACGCTGGATGATGAGTGTGGGGTCGTTCACCGTTGGGTATTGTGACTTAGACCGTCCCGTATGACTGTTTAATATCGTATTTGATTGAAAACTGTTTGTTATCATCATGTTTTGGGCTGAATGCCATATTTGTGCCTCGTGCCAGGATTTTTACTACTATTCCTCACTATTTTGACTTAGTATAACTATTCAGTCATGCCATATCCTACTGTTTTCATAACTCAGCCATCTTTGCTTGTTTTTGATATTTTAAATGATATTTTGGGCTGAGCATCATATTTTACTGTTGCTCGTGTGGTTGTGAGATTCTGACTGAGGAAGGCCGAGGGCCTGTGTTGTGAGGATACTATGGGATCGGGCTGCGCGCCGCAGCATGTGATACTGATTGTGATATATGAGAGGCCGAGGGCCAGATTTATTATGCCACGAGGGGGCTTGTGATTGATATAGGGCTGAGAGCCTGTTGATTATGCCACGAGATTGCTTGATATTGCGCTTGGGCCGTAAGGGGCCCCTCCCGGAGTCTGTACACCCCCAGTGAGCGCGAGTACCCAGTTTGGATGTGATATAGCCCGAGGGGCTGATGTTGTTCCATGATTATTGCCCGAGGGGCTGGTAAGAGTGATTGTGAGATAGCCCGAGGGGCTGGTTCTGTTGGTATTTTTGCCCGAGGGGCTGATTTGGGTTTCTATCTTTTCTACTTGTTTTCATTTACTCGTTTGAACTGCTGAAAGATGTTTTAAAGAGATTTTTCTCACTAAGAAGTTTTATGAGCTTTTACTGTTATACGTATTGTACTGGTTTTACACTGCCTCGTTGTAGCATTTTGCTGTGTACTTACGTGTTTTATTATCGCTCAACTGCTTTTATTTTTATTACTTACTGAGTTGGCGTACTCACATTACTCCATGCACCTCTGTGTGCAGATTCAGGAGTCTCAGGTCACGCGAGCGAGGGTTGATTTGCTTCCAGCAGGCTGTTTGGAGTTGACTAGGTAGCTACTCAACGTTCGCAGCCCAGTGCTTCTCCTTCCTACTTTTTATTTTGTTTGTCCTAGTTCGTATTAGACAATGTTGTCTTTGCATACTCTTAGATAGGATTATAGATGCTCATGACCGGTGACACCCCAACGTCGGGCTGTGATTTGTTTCCGCACTTTCTTTTAGTTCGTTCTGTTTTGGGATTTATCACTTATTAATAACTGCTTATGAATTACTATAACTGTTAATTGGTTTTTGGGAGTTTGTGTCGACTGGCCTTGTTTCACGAAAGGCGCCATCACGACCGGTTCCGATTTGGGTTCGTGACACATACGATCAACAGCGGAATAATAATAATAATGAAAGAAATGCGGAAGACGAAATCTTATAACTTAGCCAAATACTAGTATGAAAAATACAAACTACATCTCTACCCAGAACTGGTGTCACAATATCACGTACCATCTACGATTACTACAAACAGTTGTCTGGAAAGAAAGATACAATCTGTCTCTGAAGTAAATTAAAACAGAATATAAAAGATAGAAGGAGACGCCAGAGCTGCGGACGTCTGCAGGACTACCTCGGGTCTCCGCTAGACTGAAGGCAGCAACCTCGCTATGGTCCAAAAGCTCCGGTACCGAGATCTGCACACAGTGCAGTGTGTAGTATCAGCACAACCAACCCCATGTGCTGGTAAGTGTCGAGCCTAACCTCGGCGAATTAATGATGAGGCTAGGAGAGGACTACCAAATAAACCTGTGCAGTTAAAGCATATACGGCAAGTAATAATAACAGGAACTAGCAGTTAAAGATAGGAAGGGAACATGCTGTGGGGAATATCAAGTACCAACAGAATTTCAAGAGAAAGGCATAAAGAACATCTTAAATTTTACATCAGTCAGAATAAAGAAACAGTAACGAATCAATGTCCACCTTCATTCTTTATTGTTGCAGCATGCAACCCGATCCAAATCATATATCACTGTTGCGGCGTGCAACCCGATCCAAATCGTATATCACTGTTGCGGCGTGCAACCCAATCCAAATCATATATCACTGTTGCGGCTTGCAACCCGATCCAAATCATATATCACTGTTGCGGCGTGCAACCCGATCCAAATCATATATCACTGTTGCGGCGTGCGACCCGACCCCTCATGTCCCCCCTTATTACTCCTTGTTGAGGCGTGCAACCCGATCCCATATAATATTATTGCGGCGTGCAACCCGATCCAAATATACAAATCAACACCAATCACAAAAGAATCCCGACAAGGAAACAACAATATCCCGGCAAGGGAATCAACAACAGGAATAAACACATCCCGGCAAGGGAACAAACAATAAGAATTAAACACGTCCCGGCAAGGGAATCAGCTATAACCAAACTTGTACCAACAACTAACTTCACAAATGAAACCTCAACTGGAGCCAATGCTCAACGAAAACAAATACCACGAAGATAATCATAATTCTTGTATCACGGTTGCTAACCATCAAGTTAAGCATGATCAATATATATTAAAATCATAACAAATCCGAATATAAGACTCACGCGCATGCTTGACACCAACTTATAGATACTCGTCACCTCACCTATACGTCGTACTCGACACCAACACATAGCAAATAAGACACAACACCTATTCCCTCAAGCTAAGGTTAGGCCAAACACTTACCTCGAACTTCCACGGCCAACTCAAGCCTCAAACACCGCTTTTCCTTTAGAATTCGCCTCCAAGTTACTTGTATCTAGCCCAAATTAATTTAACAATATCAATAAATGCTAAAGAATTCAATCCCAATGCTAAATTATAGGTTTTCTATCGTTTTCCCCAAAAAGTTAAAAATTGACCCCGGGCCTGCTTGGTCAAAACACGAGGTTCGAACCAAACCCGATTACCCATTCACCCACAAACTCAAATATATAATTTGTTTTAAAATCGGACCTCAAATCGAGGTCCAAATCCCCAAAATTTGAAAATCCTATGTTCTACCCAAAATCACCCAATTTCCCATGAAAAACCCTAGATTTTGAAATGAAATCATGTAAAAAGATGGATTAGATTGAAAGAAATGAGTTAGAAATTACTTACTAATGATTTGGAAGAGTATGTGCCTTTGAAAAATCGCCCAAGATGTTTTAGGGTTTGAAGAGTTTGGAAAATGGGGAAAAATCCCGTCAAAATTTCATTTAGCAGGTCTCAGTTGTCGCAATTGCGACCAGGGGTCGCAATTGCGAACCCCTTTGGAACCTGCTGTCTTAGCATTTGCGATAAAAGGGGTCGCATTTGCGATCAAGGCCTGCCCGGGCTTGGTTCGCATTTGCGGCGCCTGGGTCGCAATTCCCAAGCCTGAGAACTTCGCAATTGCGAAGCCTGGTCTCGCAATTGCGAGATCAGAGGCCTGGGCAAAAATACCAGATACCAGCAATCTTTTCTAAATCCAATTTCACTCTGTGGCCTATCCAAAACTCACCCGAGCCCTCGAGCTCCAAACCAAACATGCAAACTAACCTAAAAACATCAAACGGACTTGCTCGCGCGATCAGAACTCTTAAGTTTCAAATTTCACAACCGAGGGTCCGATTCACGTCATATGAAGTCCGTTTCTTACCAAATTTTACAAGCACAACTTAAATACCATATAAGACCTATACGGGGCTCCAGAACCAAAATACGGGCCCGATACCATCAAATTCAAACACATTTAAGTTTCCAAAAACTCTTAAAATTTCAGTCAAACAATTTTCTTCAAAAATTCATTTCTCGGGCTTGGGACCTCGGAATTCAATTCCGGGCATACGCCCAAGTCCCATATTTTTCTACGGACTCTCCGGGACCGTTAAATAACGGGTCCGGGTCTGTTTAACCAAAATGTTGACCAAAGTCAACTTAAATTCAATTTTAAAGGCAAAATTAGTATTTATATCAAATTTTTCACATAAAAGCATTCCGGATATACGCCCGGACCACGCACGCAAATCGAGGTGAGATAAAAGGAGGTTTTTAAGACCTTGGAACACAGAATTGACTTGTAAATCAAGTGATGACCTTTTGGGTCATCACACATCGGCTTTACAATCAGACCTCTCTATAACAACATACCTATGTAATAACTATTTAAAAAATATCGAAATAAATGAGGTTGTTATAGAAACACTAAAATTCATTTACAAACGAAAACACATAATAAAACCTAGTGCTCTATCTATTCATGGCCCTTCGTCACTAAAAATAAGTTAGAAAGTTCGAGTCACATGAATAATTAATAAGTGAGAACACTAATAATTCTTCTAGGGGGTAAAAGATAATTGATTATGGACGCTGATGAACTTTTGTTTTATGAAAAAACCTTCTAAAATTTGACTAAAATAGTCACTATACGTGGGAGCCATTGCTGAGAAGGAGAAACTTTAGAACTGAGCTTGATTAATGATCGGTATTTGTATTGGGCCTGATTTCGGGGCAAGTGTAGACATAGTCATTTTCAGGAATGCTATTTAAGGACTAACCAATACTTATTTTATCCTAAAATTTTTAACTAAAAATCTTAACTTCAGGAGAACTCATGATATTTATATCCTGAAAATTTAAACTGAAAAAATAAAATTCGTAATGCACCGGCTAATTCCTAAGTAGTAGCCCTCTAAAATGGCTACCTGATGTCATTTTTACCCCGATTTCTCTAAATTTGAGTCGCCTAAGAACCAAAATAATTATACTGTTGGAGAAAAGGGAATTAAAGAAATATTTAAACATGACAGAAATATCTAAAGGGTACTAGGTTGTCTTGCATGATTAGGAGCCCGTTTGGATGGGCTTGTTGTAAGTGACTTTTAAGCCAGTTAGGAATTCTAACTTTTGGCTTTTGGCTTATTTTTGTCATTTTAGCTTAAAAACATGTGCTTAAAAGTATTTTTTTACTTTATTCAAACACTACAAAATGACTTAAAAGCACTTAAAAAAATAAGCGAATCCAAACGGGCTCTAGACTATCTAAGGCCCTACTTAATTATCGCACATACATCGGAGCAATTATTTTTGAATTGTTCTGGCCTGATTTGTTATTTTATTTTTCATAAAAAACCTATAGTGTTAAACAACAATAAATAATGAAAAAGGAAGATGGGATAGACAAAATAAAGTTAATGTGAATTTCACAATGTCATTTAACACGGAAAAAACTTTTAAGTTATACAAATAAAAAAATGTTATATATCTACGGTACTCCACAAGAGTGATAATTAAGACACTGTATACGGTCGAAATCTGGCATGCCCGATTTCCCAGGCTCGAGGGATCGCCTTAGGTCCGAGTTCGGATAATGTCGAGTTCGAGGTCGACGGGCCAGACTCGAACTCGAAGACAGAATGCAATGCCCGAAGATAGGAGTACGAGGAATACCAAAGTCGAGTATGCTCGACCCCAAATAATGCCGTTATGAATTTGTATTAGAATGAGCAAGAACCCTGCCACGTCCCCAAGATCACGGCGCAAATTCCGGAATAGGATTGTACAATTCCGTACTAGGCGGTTAGACAGCTGTCCCAATAATATTCCTTACTGTAAATGAAAATGTACCTTATTTAGGATTTCCCTACTATATAAAGGGGACCCCAATCATTTGTAACATCATCTAATCATTTGCAAAGAATATACTATCTTACTTTTCTGGCTCATTGCTCATCAGATTTGTTTTTTCTCTCCACTGTTCTTACTTTATGTTCTTGGTTCATCTCGAGGTCACTTAGCTCGAGTTCAAAACTGTTTGAGTAACACTGGTTTGATTATTAATTGGTATTGAACTAAATCACATATCTTTAAAACCACAAATCAAATTTAATTGTTACTCGTATTTTCGAAGTAAACAGTTTGGCGCCCACCATGGGGCTAAAGATAATAGTGACTATTTCTTTACTGTTCTCATTACACACGTTATTTTTATGCTTTTTCTTGTCAAGATTTTCTGATAATCAGGATTAAACATGCCGAACTCGCAAAATGCACCTGTTCATGACAACGAAGGTCTTGGATTTCATGGGGAAAACAACAATTTAGTGGTCGGTGTACCACCGATAAACCCTGGGGAAGTGCCAAATGTGGAACCCGTTGATGTCAGTTCACGAATTGCTTTGGATGCAAATTTAGGCGCAGACCCCGGAGGGAGCGTACGCAGAGAAGACCGATCTGGGGGCCAAGGAACACCAGGTATAGGAGATGGGGGAGTCAGCCTCCAAGTGATATTCGAGATGTTGCAAGCTCAGCAGATCGCCATCGCTCAACTCCAAAGTCAGAATAAAACTCCGAGTATAGCTGAACCAGGAAACACTCAACGACCTGAACCAGCGCCAGAGAGGTCGAACGGAAATGTCTAGGGGGACTGACCCCACCATTATGAGGATGCTCAAAGAGCTCACCAAGAGGATTGAGTCCGGGGACAAGAAGATTGAGGACAATGATAAGAAGGTGGAGACTTATAACTCCCGTGTTGACCAGATACCGGGGGTACCTCCAGTTTTGAAAGGTTTAGATGCAAAAAAGTTCATACAAAAACCATTCCCTCAGAGCGCGGCTCCGATGCCTATCCCTAAAAGGTTCCGCAAGCCCGATATACCCAAGTATAACGGGACAACCGACCCTAACGAGCATATTACTTTATAAACATGCGGGATCAAGGGAAATGACTTGAACGACAATGAGATCGAATCAGTATTGTTAAAAAAGTTTGGAGAAACATTGTCAAAAGGAGCTATAATTTGGTATCACAACTTGTCTCCTAACTCTATTGATTCGTTTGCTATGTTAGCAGACGCCTTCATGAAAGCGCACGCCGGGGCCATAAAGGTGGCAACGAAAAAATCGAATGTCTTCAAGATAAAACGAAGGAACGATGAGATGCTGAGGGAGTTCGTGTCTAGGTTCCAGATGGAGCAAATGGAATTACCACCGGTCTCGGATGACTGGCAGTACAAGCTTTTATGCAGGGTTGAATGAAAGGAGCCGGATTGCGTCTCGACAATTAAAATAGAATCTGATCGAGTATCCAGCTGTGACGTGGTCGGACGTACATAACCGTTACCAATCAAAGATTAGGGTCGAGGAAGACCAGTTGGGAGCCCCCTCGGGCTCAGTTCATCCTAACAGGTCGGCAGCTAAGCCCCCGAGGGATACAGACAGGGAATCAAGGTCAAACAAAGAACTGTATCAGCCGTATGTTGATCGGAGAAATAATTGTTAGGGCCGTAACGCTCCTCGAAATGATCGGAGAAATGATCGAGGTCAAAGCTCTCGGGAACTCATGAGTAAGAGCGGGTTCAATAAACATACCGATCCAGCGGAGGCACCTCGACTGTCAGAGTATAATTTCAGTGTAGACGCATCAGGGATCGCGTCAGCTATTGGAAGAATCAAAGATACCGGGTGGCCCAGACCAATCCAAACCAATCCTTCTCAGAGAAATCCAAACTTGATGTGTAAGTATCATGGCACACATGGCCATAGAACCGAAGACTGCAGGCAGCTAAGGGAGGAGGTAGCTCGGCAGTTCAACGAGTGTCACCTTCAAGAATTTCTCAGTGATCGAGCTAAAAACCACTTCAGGGAGAGAGATGCAAGAAAAAATGAGCAGGAAGAACCACAACATGTAATCCACATGATCGTTGGCGGTGTCGACGTCCCGCAAGGACCTGTGTTCAAACGCACCAAGGTATCGATCACCAGAGAAAAATGGACTCGGAGCTATGTGCCCGAGGATGCCTTATCATTCTATGACGAGGAAGCGGAAGGCATATCTCAACCGCACAATGACGCTCTTGGTAATTTCTATCCTTTTAAATAAAATTCAAGTTAAACGTGTTCTAGTGGATCCAGGTAGCTCAGCAAACACAATCAGATCGAGGGTCGTAGAACAACTCGGCCTACAAGATCAGATTGTACCTGCGTCCCGGGTTCTTAATGGCTTCAATATGGCAAGCGAAAAAATAAAGGGGGAGATAATCCTACCGGTAAACGTAGCCGAAACCATACAGGACACGAAATTCCATGTCTTCGAAGGCGACATGATGTATAATGCACTCCTCGGGAGACCATGGATACACAATATGAGGGCAGTACCTTCAACTCTTCACCAGATGATGAAGTTCCCAACAGAGGAGGGAGTGAAAACAGTTTATGGGGAGCAACATGCTGCAAAGGAGATGTTTGTAGTCGAGGAGGTGGTGCCGATACCAGAGCCTTCGACCTCGGAGAAATCGAGCACCAAAGGTAAGCAGGCGGCTAAATAGCAATCACCGCCCCCAGCCTCGACAGAATCGGAGCAACAGGTAATCGAAGACGAAGAAGAGGATTTCCTTACCCCTCGAACCTTCATCGTTCCCGAAGAGTTCGATGCAACCAAATCAACTGTCGAGGAACTGGAGCAGGTCATACTGATCGAATACATGCCCGAGAGAAAGGTATACCTGGAAACGAGATTAACCCCCGAACTCAGGAAAAAACTCATTCAATTTCTTATTGATAATATGGATTGCTTTGCTTGGTCCCATTTAGATATGACAGGGATTCCACCGGAAATCACAACACACCGGCTAAGCATCAGCCCCAGGTTCAAACCGGTAAAGCTAAAAAGGAGGCCCCAGTCCGAGGTGAAACATGCGTTCATAAAGGACGAGGTAACCAAACTTCTTAAAATAGGGTCCATTTGGGAGGTAAAATACCCTGAATGGTTAGCCAACGTAGTTGTAGTGCCTAAAAAAGGAAATAAACTTAGGATGGGCGTAGATTATAAGGATTTAACAAAGCATGTCCGAAAGATTTTTTCCCACTACCCAACATCGATTGTATGATTGATGCCACGGCCGACCATGAGATCCTAACTTTTCTCGACGCCTACTCCGGGTACAATCAGATTTAGATGAACCCGAAGAACTAGGAAAAGACTTCGTTTATTACTAAATTTGGAACTTATTGTTACAACGTAATGCCTTTCGGGCTAAAAATGCGGGAGCTACATATCAACGCCTAGTCAACAAAATGTTCGAAGAACAAATAGGTAAAACAATGGAAGTTTACATTGATGATATGTTGGTTAAGTCCCTGCGTGCAGAGGACCATTTGACTCATTTGCAGGAAACATTCAAAATTTTGAGAAAGTACAACATGAAGCTTAACCCGGAGAAATATGCCTTCGGAGTTAGCTCGGGTAAGTTCCTCGGCTTCATGGTGCCGAATCCGGGTATCAAAATTAACCCCGATAAGATCAAGGCCATCGAGGATATCACGGTCGTGGATAGTGTGAAGGTCGTGCAAAGTCTAACAGGACGAATAGCTGCCCTGGGTCGGTTCATTTCGAGGTCATCATATCAGAGTCATAGGTTCTTTTCTTTGCTCAAAAAGAAAAAGGATTTCGCGTGGACCCCGGAATGTCAGCAAGCCTTAGAAGAATTGAAGCAATATCTTTCGGTCCCGCCTTTGCTTCACACCCCGAAGGTAGATGAAAAACTTTACCTATACTAGACAGTATCCAAGATAGCGGTAAGCGGTGTACTAGTTCGAGAAGAGCAAGGTACGCAGTTCCCTGTTTATTATGTGAGCCGAACTTTAGGGGATGCTAAAACTAGATATCCTCTCTTAGAAAAATTAGCACTTGCATTGATAAGCGCATCTAGAAAGCTAAAACCATATTTTCAGTGTCACCCCATATGTGTATTAACAACATACCCCCTTCGAAATATTCTGCATAAGCCCGAGTTATCAAGCCGGTTGGCCAAATGCGCCGTCGAACTTAGCGCGTACGATATCGAGTATCAATATATCAAAACTTCTAGGTTGACTAATAATGAGGCCGAGTATGAGGCAATGATTGCAGGTCTCGAACAAGCTAAACGCTTGGGAGCAAAAGTCACTGAAGCCAAGTGCGATTCACTGTTGGTGGTAAACCAAGTAAACAAAAGCTTTGAAGTTCGAGAGAGTAGAATGCAACGCTACTTGGATAAGCTACAGGTAACTTTGCACCGTTTCAAGGAGTGGACTTTGGATCATGTGCCTCGATAACAAAATAGCGAGGCCGATGCACTTGCTAATCTGGAATCCTCGGTTGAGGAAGATGATATCGTCCCGGGACTGTCGTCCAGTTATCGAGGTCTGTCATTGAAGAGGGCCATGCCGAGATAAATTCAATGAGTTTGACTTGGGACTTGAGGAATAAATATATCGATTATTTGAAAAATGGAAAACTCCCATCGGACCATAAAGAATCGAGGGCCCTACGAACCAAGGCTGCTAGGTTTGCGTTAGACGAGGATGGAACATTGTACAAGAGAACGTTCAATGGGCCATTGGCGGTATGTTTAGGGCCGGGGGACACCGATTATTTCTACGAGAAATCCACGAAGGTACTTGTGGGAACCACTCCGGCGCCGAGTCTTTAGTTCGTGAAGTTATTAGAGCAGGGTATTACTGGGATAGCATGGAAAAAGATACTAAGGAATTTGTCAAAATATGTGATAAGTGCAAACGGTTTGCACCGATGATCCATCAGCCTGGAGAACAACTCCACTCGGTCCTATCCTGGTGGCCTTTCATGAAATGGGGAATGGACATAGTCGGCCCTCTACCAACGGCCCCAGGTAAAGTTAAATTTATTTTGTTTATGACTGATTATTTTTCTAAGTGGGTGGAAGCACAAGCCTTCGAAAAGGCCAGAGAAAAAGAAGTTATTGACTTCATCTGGGACCACATCATATGCCGGTTCGGGATACCTGCCGAGATCGTATGTGACAATGGAAAACAATTCATCGACAGCATGGTGACGGAGTTCCTCGAAACACATAAAATAAAGAGGATCTTATCAACACCATACCATCCAACTGGAAATGGACAGGCAGAGTCAACAAACAAAACTATCATTCAAAACCTGAAGAAAAGGTTGGACGATGCAATGGGGAAATGGAGAGAAGTTCTACCCGAGGTTCCTTGGGCATATCGAACAATATCGAAGTCTAGCACGGGGGATACTCCGTTCTCTCTAGTATATGGCTCGGAGGCCCTCATCCCTATCGAAGTCGGGGAACCCAGCGCCAGGTTTCGGAATGCATCAGAAGAGTCAAATCACGAGGCTATGAATACTAGCCTCGAGCTCTTAGATGAAAAATGAGAGGCAACGCTTGTTCGGATGGCCGCGCAGAAGCAGAGGATCAAAAGATACTACAATAGAAGGGCTAACCTTCGACACTTCAGAATCAGGGACTTAGTTCTATGAAAAGTCACCCTCAATACTCGAGACCCAAATGAAGGGAAACTGGGCCTGAATTGGGAAGGACCGTACCGAGTCCTCAGAGTTGTCGGTAAAGGATCTTACAAACTTAGCACAATGAAAGGTGAACAATTGCCGAACAATTGGAATGTATCGTTACTTAAACGATACTATTGCTAAGGTATGAATGTATCTTTCTTATCCATTTTAATTTGAAACTAACTCATTGCAGGTGTTCGATCGAAGATATCGAAGACACTTTTTTTACACGAAGGCCTTAGGTTTTAAAGCATGCGCTGCACTCTTTTTCCCTTAGATCGGATTTTTTCCCAAATGGGTTTTACCGGCAAGGTTTTTAACGAGGCAACAACTATATGCTACCTAAGGAGAACTCAACAGTATCCAAGGATTCTTTCCAATAAACCTCGAATACTGGGGGGGCATCACCCTCGGAGGTCATGTTTTCGAGGAAAATACCTCACGCCTAAGAGGGCCTCGATAGGAGAACTTTGTAATGGGCCAAACGATCAGATGAACCATGTCCATATAGAATAGTCGAGCCCCGATGGCAAAACATGTACGCATGTATCAATTATTTGAAGAAGCATTCTGTTTATATCAAAAACACTTTGTCTCTTAAAGAAGTCTACTATTATACGAGCTCTACACTTATAATCCTACGGGAAACGGCTCAAGAGACAGAGCAAGAATGCACCCCCGAGATACACAGGGACTGTCATCGACAGTCAGCACATCCGAGTTATCGAAAACTCGGACTCATAAGACCTCAAAGAGGCATCCCCTCAAGACAAAGGCCAAGGCCAACATACTCGGGGACTAACCTTTCAAACAAGTTCAAAAGGTTATCGGGAAATAAGTCCCGGAGACATACCCGAAGGCTACCGCCATATTAATGGCTACGACCATATTAAAGACCACGGTCATATAAAAAGTCTACGGTCGGAATAATGTGGCTCGGAGACGTCTGATTTCCGCCATAAATTAAAGGCCTTCAAACACTTTGAAAAAATCGGTTAAATCAGGTTACCCTCGGCAAACGCAAAAATAAAGGGCTTCGATAAAAATCAGCCCTCGAATAATTTAGAGGCTTCGATAACATCAGCCTTCGAAAAAACCTCAAGAGGTATTCGATTATGTTTACAAAAACAAATTACTAATAAGGTTCCGATCCGTCGAACCTTCGAAATAACCCAACGGGTACAAAAAACACATGCTAAGGCATAGATAAATTTTAACTAAGTCTTTTGGCTGACAAGAGGGAAAAATTATTGCCGCTTTAGAGGCCGAATTGGCCCAACTTAAAGATCCTAAGGGCCGCTATATAAGAGCCTAAGGGCCAACTTAAAAGAGCCTAAGGGCCAAAATATATAGGGTTCGAGACCTTGCTCTCACTCAACTCGGATTCATGAATCCCATCATCTCGAGCTCAAGCCAAATCAACTTAAGCATAGCTCGAAGACTAACAAAAACATTAAGAGGTATTCCTTTCTAAGTTCGAAGATCACATGCTGATCACTAAAAAACCTAAGGGTTGTTATATTTAGAATCCGAGCCAAGGTTCACTTGGTCATTGAAGTTATCAAATTTTTCGTAAAATAAAAACAATACCGAATCAAAGATGAAGCAAAGAGATCCTTTTATATTTATAAGAGGGGCGTACAAGAGATATTTTACAATACCCACGAGGGGTCCTTGTACAAAAACATTGAAACAAAATAAAGAAACCTAAACCTACTCCGGGGCCACATCTTCAGCAGCTGCATCTTCGGGTGCCTCATCCTCGGGGACTTCATCCTCGTCTCCTCCGCTCTCAGAGCCACTGGCTGAATCCTCGTCATCAGAAAGCAAAGTGGCAGCCTCTTCTTCCAAAGTCTTTGCCCTTTCAATATCGGCTGAGAGATCGAAGCTGCGAGCATGCACCTCCTCGAGGGTTTCTCTCCGGGACTATCGCCTGGCATGGTCAAGTGCACGTGATAGCTTAGCTTTGGCCGCAGCAGAGATCTCCTTTGCCTGGGTGTTAGCTGCTTCAGCGTCAGCTCGGTACGAAGATATAAATGCCTCTGCGTCAGATTTGGCCTTGGCAAGCTCGGCAGCAAATTTAGCTTCAAGCTCCTCGATTTTACAGCTCCGAGCCAGGCTCTCCTCCTTCACACTTTGAAGCCGGTGTTCGATTGAAGCCAGCTGCTCCCGAAGAGTATCTTTCTCCAAGGCTAGACGGTCCATGCCTTGCCTCCACCCTAGGGTCTCGGCCTCCTTCATCTTGAGCTCCTCTCAGAGCTGCTCCACCAGCTCGCCCTTTTGTTGAGCCTGCATAGTTAAAATGTTAGCCGATCAGTCGGGCAGATGCATTATACAAAACCTTAAAAGGTGTTAGCCCAAGTGAAGGTTAGTTTTGAAGATTGACAAAGGAAGCTCAAGGCATGAACCAGGTCCATCCCTCAGGTGCACAAAAAACGGGCAGATTCGAGCATGTGGGATGCACGTGAAGGAGATAAGCTTGACTTGGTGTATTTAATATCTCCTGATCAAAAAGCATAATTGATAAGGAGAAGGACTCCTTACTCAAAGAGAACATTATCCAAG
The DNA here is from genome assembly GCF_001879085.1 of Nicotiana attenuata. NCBI lineage: Eukaryota > Viridiplantae > Streptophyta > Magnoliopsida > Solanales > Solanaceae > Nicotiana > Nicotiana attenuata. Next base: position 598,173 of record NW_017670416.1, read on the forward strand.
ATAGGGAAGGAGTTAGAAGTTGAGATCAACTAGAACTCTTCCACCAAGGAAGAGTTGCATCAGAACTCTAGTTATTTCTTCATCTACTAACTCTATAAATTGCAGGATGTTCTCACATTACAGGTGTTGCACAAAAACGCAGAAGTTAAACGTGAATTGAGAGCAAAATAGCGAGGCTTTTTGCAAGCAATTCGTGTGTGATTCAAGTGTGCAAACCTGAAGCTACATGAACCAGATTGAAGAATCAGCTCCATAAAGAGTTCTATGTGTCTTTCTTTATTTCTAGTTCAATTGTAGTAGGTGTTTTAATATTGTACCTTTCAGCTTTATCTAGAAGCAATTGTAATAGGTACTTTGAGTATTCAAGTTAGAGTTAACTTGAAGTTGTCGCAACAGTTAGAGGCTGGTTGCTACAACGAGATTAGAGGTAATCTTTAGGTTTACAAAGAGTTTTGTAAATGCTATTTTGGCTCGGTAATTTAGAGAAGTGTTGGGGAAAATCCTACTGAGTAGTAGGTCGTGGTTTTTTTCACCTTTTGAGCCGGGTGTTTTTCACGTAAAATCTTTGTGTTCTTTAATTTCTGTACTTATTATTCCGCAACAGACATAGAAGAACCAGGTCCTTCTATAATCAAGTTAAGCGAAAAATTGGGTACCACACAAATCACCCCCCTCTTGTGTGGTATTGAAGTATAAAACAACAAAAGGGTATATTACCATTTCGATAAGCTCGGTCTGTTCTTGACGAGCCTTTGCCAGTTCGGGTCGAAGATCACTGATCTCCTCCTCTTTCTTGACATAGAGGGTTTTAAGGCCGTCCCTCTCTTACGAGAGTTTCTTAAGCTCGGCCTCATATCGAGCAAGCTCGGCTCGGGACTAGGAGAATGCTTCTCGATGAAGCGTCACAGCCTTCACAAAAAAGGAAAAGTTAGACTCTGAGCAACAAGGATAAAATGTAGGCGTAATTTTAAAGGACAGAAACTTACTTGTTCGAAGAGCTGATGTGCCTCATCAAAAATAAAAAAAAAAGCATCTGGATTGGGACCATCTTCGATCCCTGCAAGGCACTCTCGAATGATATCGTGCCCTTCGTGGCTTGTCCCCACATCAGAAGTTCTCATGTTCCGAGCATCTCGGAATTGCCCCTCGGAGAACTCAGGACCAGGCGGCGATTCATCCACATTAATTACCTGATCCACTCGGGGCATTCTCCTCTCTTTGAAGGGCCTCGAGATCGGGCCCCTCGGTCTCACCCTCCAAATGATCTCCAAGACGATGTGCTCTTTTGTTGCCCGATGGCTCGGGGACTTTGTTCGAACTCCCCTCAGAGATCTCTTCAGTTGTAAAATGAACCGCATTATCCACCATCGGTTCGACAGACTTCGAAGCGACAGTGCTTCCTTTTTTCCGAACTACTAACAGGCAGTCGTCATCTTCTACTTCTTCATCCTCGTCCCGAAGGCGTTAGGCTGTTTCTGAGGATAGGGCCACAGTATCGGCCTTAGGCTTTCGAGACATGCTTTTCTTAGGCTTCGGGGGATTTGCAGGCACCCCCCTTTCTCTTCTTTTCTTTGGAAGGCTTTGAGATCTCTTCTTCTCTGGGCGAGGGCAGCCGCATAGCAACGGTGTCTCCGAGGCCTGCATAAAGACAAAGTATTTTGCTGAGAAACACAAGTAAACAAGCAAGAGAAAGGAAACCAAGCAACAGCTACACCATCGGAAAGGGGTTAGATCGAGAAAAAGATGAAATCGAGAAAGAGAAGAGGAAGTAGGGTATAAAGTTACTATCGATAAGTATGTACTTACGTTTCATGTTCCATTCCTCGGGGAATGGCATCCACTCAGCAGGAATCAGGTCAGAGGTCCTGACTCGGACAAACCGGCTCATCCATCCTCGGTGTTTGTCCTCATCGATGCTGGAGAAGAGAGACTTCGAGGATCGGCGTTGCAACTTTATCAAGCCACCTCGATAAAGGCGAGGTCTATACAGCCGGATCAGATGGTCGAAGGTAAAAGGCATCCCCTCGGCCTGGCTCCAGAAGTGTCTGATCAAATTGATGATTCGCCTGAACGAGGGGTAGATCTGGCCGAGCGTCACTTGGTATTGTTGGCAAAAATCAAGAATAACTGAATCTATGGGACCCAGAGCTGGATCTGCAGAACCTAGCGTGAATGGGTAGGTATACACACTTAAGTACCCCGCTTTATGAGTAGTGATGTCCTCCTCGAGGGAAGGGATCACTACATCTTTGTTCTCCCAGTTGTAGTCCTTTTCACCTGCTCAAGCTCGTCTTCGGTTATCAAACAGATGTATCGGGACATGGGCTCACATCGGCCTGGTGTCGATACAGGTTTTTCAATTTTAAAATCGGATGTTATTTCACACGGCGAGGGAATACACTCCTCGATACGAGGTGGCACCACTGTTTTACTTCTGGCCGGCCGCGATTATGAAGAGGCTTTTTCTTTTTGGGGAACAGATTTAGATGTTTCAGCCATTATGGTGTAGAAATTCAAAGAGAAAGGGTTGATGATGAGGTAAGGGCAAATTAAAGAGAAGGATGAACTCAGAGAAGTTGAAGGAACTAATGAGATTTTGAAAACAATTAGAGAAATAAAGTTTGCAAAATTTGTGAAGTTGGCCTATTTATAGAAGTCACTTAAGCGTATTGGGGAAGCCAAATAGCCGATTGTCAGCCGCCTCCAATTAATGACTTTGGGAACTGCACGAAAGCAACCTTTCAATCACTTCAGCAGCTGACATCATGAGATTGACATTGGGACCGAGGCGCCGGAGAATCGAGGTTCAAATCGTTTCTTATCATCTTACTCTAAGAAACGAGGGGACTACCTATATAAGGTCGCAATCAGGCACGCCCGATTTCCCAGGCTCGAGGGATCGTCTTAGTTCCGAGTTCGGGGTAAGGTCGAGTTTGAGGTCGACGGGCCAGACTCGAGCTCGAAGACAGAACGCAATGCCCGGAGATAGGAGTACGAGGAATACCAAAGCCGAGTATGCTCGACCCCAAATAATGCCGTTATGAATTTATAACAGAATGAGCAAGATTCCTGTCACGTCCCCAAGATCATAGCGCAAATCCCGAAATAGGATTGTACAATTCCGTACTAGGTTAGACAGCTGTCCCAATAATATTCCTTACTATAAATGGAAATGTACCTTATTTAGGGTTTTCCTATTATATAAAGGGGACCTCAATCATTTGTAACATCATCTAATCATTTGCAAAGAATATACTATCTTACTTTTCTGGCTCATTGCTCATCAGACTTGTCTTTTCTCTCCACTGTTCTTACTTTATTGTTCTTGGTTCATCTCGAGGTCACTTAGATCGAGATCAAAACTGCTTGAGTAACACTGGTTTAATTCACTTGTTTCTTTCATTTATACCTCACATTTCTTGATTATTAATTGGTATTGAACTAAATCACATATCTTTGAAACCACAAATCAAATTTAATTGTTACTTGTATTTTCGGGTAAACACACACAAAGTACAAATTAAATATAATTTTGATTTAAAGTTAAATAAATATATTGTTTTAGTTTCATTATATACAACAACGACCATAATTAAGGTCGTTAAGCCTGGGACTAACTTCCTTAATTCTCTTTGTATGGGTCAGAATCCGACCCCACGATAATTAACGAGGCTAATCCCGTCTTAAGCTAATTCATGATTAATTAGTGGCACGACCACTCAGAATTAACGATATTCAACCCGCATCTGGTTCGATTAGCAAGGCCATGGCCTATCTGCCACCATAAAGGCGAAATCCCAACGTGGTCACGACCACTTATTGCCAGCTCACGAAGCCCACAGCTATAAATACCAAGAGAGGGAACCCTAGAAAGGGAGTTTCTTCTTGACCACTATAGAGAGAGAAAAAAGAGACAACGAGACCAAAATTATGGGCAAAAGGAACACCATTGTAAGGCTCTGAATCTCTTCATGGAGAGGCAGACCAAACCAATATTATCAATAAAGGCTTCTAATGTTTCTCCCCCTAACCCTGAGTACTTATTTTCATCTTCTTCATTTGTTCCAACGGATTATTACGATTTGCTATGATTTTCCCGTGATTCATTTATATTGTTTTATATTCATAAGGTATGTGATAACTTTTGAGCAAACAATTTGGCGCCGTCTGCGGGGATTTCCTAGCAAAATCGCGTAGTTCTTCCCCGGACCAAAAGAAAAGAAACGCCAAACTCGAAGGGGAACTCGAAGAACTCAAATCAAGATCTAAGTCCTCTCTCTCTCCGATCTCAGATAGTGCAAACAAAAAGAAGAAGCCTCCACCACCACCACCCCCTCCTAAGGGGAGGTCTCTGCAAGGCATCTCCCACATCCCTAATACAAGCTCCGGCCAGAAACCGGCACGGAGATATCTCGAGCCGAGAGTCGCCTCAAGACAGCCTATATACCCTGGTTGGGAAGACAACGGATGAGCCGCTCAAGGTCTCGAATCCAAACCGAACTTCGGCACTCAATACCCACAATATAGGACTCAGGCCATGAGCCTTCGTCATCAAGATCGACAAAGTTTAACGACAGTTGAGCTGGGACTCAGGCCATGAGCCTTCGTCATCAAGATCGACAAAGTTTAACGACAGTTGAACTGGGACTCAGGCCATGAGCCTTCGTCATCAAGATCGACAAAGTTTAACGACAGTTGAACTGGGACTCAGGCCATGAGCCTTCGTCATAAAGATCGACAAAGTTTAACAACAATTGAACTGGGACTCAGGCCATGAGCCTTCGTCATCAAGATCGACAAAGTTTAAAAACAGTTGAACTGGGAATCAAGCCATGAGCCTTCGTCATCAAGATCGACAAAGTTTAACAGCAGTTGAACTGGGACTCAGGCCATGAGCCTTCGTCATCAAGATCGACAAAGTTTAACAACAGTTGAACTGGGACTCAGGCCATGAGCCTTCACCATCAAGATTGACAAAGTTCAACAACAGTTGAACTGGAAATCAAGGCTATGCACCTTCCCCAGTAAGTTCAACTACGGTTGAACCAAGATTCAGGCTATGCGCCTTCGCCAGTAAGTTCAACTACGGTTGAACCAAGATTCAGGCTATGCGCCTTCACCAGTAAGTTCAACTATGGTTGAACCATGATTCAGGCTATGCGCCTTCGT